>NC_092808.1:38979744-39283911 GCF_040954645.1 Diabrotica undecimpunctata | reverse complement strand
GTTGTATATGTCTAAGAGAAATTTGTAATGGAATTGTAAAAATAAAGATTATTTGAATGTGATGAAAAAGTGAGAAAGTTTTTAGAATATTGATAATAGAAAAAAGTTAATATTTGCAAGGATCATAAGGTAAAATGTGGTAATATCCAATAAGTCCGCTTACTACTCCTGAGATTACTAACAAAATAATTATCTACACACATCGTAAAGCTTTTACAATTTGATAATAGAAAAACGAGAAATCAAAGGCTGGAAACGGATAAGTTAGCGTCAATTTTTAAAAGATAAAGAGATAAAAACCAGAAACATAAAGAAAAGTAAAACATTTATTAAAAGTATGATTTCTAAAAGACATTAAAGTGTAAAGCTCGTGTTATAACCTTAGAAGATGAAGTAGTAAAAACAAGTGAAACACATAACGATATAGCGGATGCAAGGTAAGTGGAAAAAACAAAAATTTTCAATGGAATACGTGAAAACGCTACACAAACCTAAGATGGGCCACATTATATTATATCCACTGCATCTCTTCAGCGTAGCCAAGCTGCCACGCATCCATAAGTGAGCAGCACTAAAAGAACAATCGAAGGAATCACCAAGCCGCTCCGGCTTTACCTCTTCACAGAAGAGAAGTTGTTTTTCCAGAAGAGTATAAACTAACACAAAATGGAGAACAATTTTTACTCTTTGATTCAGGCCCACATGATGATCGGTTCAAAACTGTAACTCCACTTTTTTTATCAACTATGTACAATCCACGGATTAGACAAAAATACTGAGATTTCTTTAGTATACGCACTACTAAATAGCAAAATAGAATAAACTTATGTTCGGCTACTTTCAAAATTAAAAAAAACTTGGAGCTTCGCCTGCAACCATATTAACAGATTTTAAAAGCGGTATGATAAGTGCTATAAGACAGGAATCTCTCCACTCAAGACATCATGGGTGCTTTTTTAATTTCACTCAATGTCTCTTTAGAAGAATCCAGTCAGACGTAGTGGAGGTATTTGAAACGATTTGGGAGCACGATGTGTTGCTAGCAGAAGCCCAGTCCGTAATTGATTATTTTGAAGATACCTATACTGGGCGTCCACAAAGGGCTAGACAACGTTGTTTACCCCTATTTTCACATGATCTGTGAAATTGTTATGATGAGGTCCAAGAAAGTTTACCAAAAACAAACAATTCAAAAAGTTTACCAAAAAAATAGAAGAATGGCATAGAGGGTTTGAAGAGGAGATTTCCGCAGATCTTCCAAACATTTTCAGATTTATTAAAGGCATTCAGCTGAAGCAGAGCTTACATGAACTTCAAATTGAACAGTATATAGGAGGCATGGAAGGCCCTCCTACACGTAAAAAAACAGGATTGTGCAGAGCGGATTGCAAGTCTGGTAAACAATTACGACCCTGCGAATTCTTGGGGGGAATAGCACCTAATTTATGGTATTAGTATATAGGAAATACATAATATAAAGATCATATGCATAAATTATTTAAAAAGAAATTAATAAAAATTAAAATAAACTGTAGAAAAAATTAAAAAAAAAAATTAAAAATATTAATAAAAAATAAAATAAACTATAAAAAAATCAAAAATATAAAAATTTTTTAAGCTTTAAGAGATACATACTGCGTAAGCCGGCAAAAAGTGGCCTGAAAGTATTTGCTATAACTGACACTAAGACAACTTATACGTTAAATTTGGAAGCCTATGCAGGTAGGTAGCCAGAAGGTCGTTACCAAGTAAGAAACTCGGGATAAAAAGTTATGTTGCGTGTAGTTGAACCAGTATCTAGATCTAATTGAAATAACAGGCGATAACTGGTTTACCAGTATTTCTTTTGGCGAAAAAGCTTTTTATAGAAAAAGAAACTAACTTACGTAAGAACGATAGAAAAAAATAAACGGTAAATACCAAAGGAATTTCTTCCAATACAAAATAGAGTGAAACACTCCTCCGTATTCAGCTTCAACGAATGCTGCGTTTTTGTGTACCATTGTTCAAAGACGAACAAGGTTATACTAAACTTATCCACATTCCATTCCACCATTGATATAGATGAGCCTCCTGGAAATAAAAATAAACCTAAAGTCGTGACTTTTCATAATATCACCATAGTTGGCATCGACCTGGTTGACCAGCTTTGTCAATAAAATAATATTGCGCGTAACACTAGACGTTGGCTGATAGTACTGTTTTACAAGCTGGTAAAGATTTCCGCAATAAATGCTCTTTGCATTTACAAATATCACCATCATATAAACAAGAAGATATCACGTGCTTGATTTTTGCAAAACCTGAGTTGGGAGTTAATTAAACTTTTAATAGAACGAAGGTAAAATCCAAAACATTTCAAGGCAGCTACGGCAACGGGTAAAACCTCGGCTCTGTATAAAGGAAGATGAGCAGCCAGCCGAAGCTAGAACCGGATCACGAGGAAAATGTTATGTTTGTGGAAGGGTTTGGAATAAAACCACTAGAAAATTCTGTTTCAAATGGAGAAAATGGGTTTGTGGTGAGCATGTGAAAGAAATCTGTATGATCAAAATGAGTGAATGTATTATCGTTTACTTGAAAATGAAGTTTTGTTGTAATACTTTTTTAATTTTATCTTGAAATACACTGTACTGATTATATTTCTATAGAAAATAAAGTAACAGCAAATAAAAAATGTGTGGCATTTGTCCCGCATTCTTGGTCACGCCACTTGCCGAAGGTTAAACATTTCACCTATAAAAATGGACAAAATGATAAACTGAAATATTGCTTTGAAGCTATTTTCTTGGGCCATTTTAAAGTAATTACTATCTTATTGGGAATAAACCACTTGTCACTAATAGTTGATTTATTTATGTTTAAGTTTTTTCTTATAATTTATTTATGTTTTGTATTTTAAGAACGATTTCCGAGGTGAAGATTGAAACATCAATAAACTTATTTAAATCTTCAATTATGGCTTATTCCCATTAAAATAGTAATTAAGATAAACTGAAATTATTCCTAAAAGAACTGTCTACATAATTAATTTTGTCCTTAATAAAAAGAATGGCGAAAAACGGAAAACTTTAAATTCATATTCTTGAAGATATGAAAATTTTTTTGAAAATTTGCAACTGCAATGAATGCTTGACTGTCAACAAAATTGTAAAAAAAACGATCCTTCATGTGTCCATCTAAAAAGAGTCGAAAACTCTAACGCGTTTGTGCCAAGTGTAATACATGTATTTGCAAAAAACATTCAATAATTTACGTATGCAAAACATGCTCTTGAATTAAGGTTTCTTTACTTTTATATGTTTTAATGTACCTATTGTTAAAAAAAATTGCTCAATACAAGCCAATATACTAGTCGGGTGTTTTTTACCCATATGTAAAAAATATAAAGAATGTAAAGAAGAATTTGAAGCAGTTTTAAATATTTACTATTGTTAAGATATTTAAAGAAATATTTTTTGTTAATTATTAGTATTGTAATTAAAAATGATGGTTGCCAAGAGTCTGTATATCTAATTTTGGTAATTTTACTCCCTTACTTCCAATAACTCTTCATTTTTGTATCAGATAAAATCAGATGATACGAAAACATTTTTTTCGTAATTTTTACTGTCTGAATGAGTTATGGTTTTGAGAGGATCTAATAATTTCAAAAATTGTCCAAACAAGTTTAAAGCGATGCAGCCCTTTAGCGAGTAAATTAAAAAATGTAAGCGTGATGATTAATGCTTGGTAGCACCAACAGTATGACGTAATTTATATACAAACAACCACCCCGAGTTTGTTATGAAATTGAAAAGTTTTTTCAGGACTAATATCCTGAAACTTTCGCAGAGGTAATTTTGAATTATACACGTTACAAGTTGATATAATGCCAGCCTGATTTAGAGACCCTTTTTACTTTTAGGTAATTCTAGTTTGTCGCCATAACTTTTAATTATACCAAGAGGGTCCTTTTATGGATAGATATCGGTGTTTTAGCTAAAAGAAAAATATCTGGAATCTAAAGATATTATCAACAGTAGATTAAATATTAAATAAATAAACTATTAATTAAGCAAGTTAAATTATTATCAATATTTTAAAACAATGAAGTATAAGTAATATGATACTTGAATTATAGAAACAATAAAGAATTTTTTTTTTTATTTCAACTTTAACGTGCTCGGCTACTATGGCCACTTACACAGGCACTATAACATGAATTTTCATTACTCAAACATTAAGTGTTACATTAAGAATATGTTACAATAATACGGAATGATAATAATATGTTATACAATGTCTAAATTAAAATCCAATTATATTTTTTGATATAAGTGTTCATCTCTAAGGAATTGTAGCACAGCTTTTATTTGGTTAGGGTTGTTTAGGATATCTAGTACTTCACTTTTGAGTTTGTATTGTAATCTTCTGGCCGAATGTTGATGGCATTCAGTGAGAATATGTTTGATTGTCAAATATGATTGGCAGCTTTGACAGGTGGGACGGATGCTAGAGGACATTAGGTAGCCGTGTGTGAGTTTTGAATGTCCTATCCGAAGTCGTCTTATCACAATGAGATTTCGTCTTGAGAGGGCTGAATAGTCAAATGTAGGCTGACTGGTTATTGACGGATGTATTTCGTGTAAGATCGAACGGTTAGAGTTCCAATGCTGCTGCCAAAGGAGTCTGGTTCTTCTTTTAGTATATGATTGAAGGTCCTTACAAATTTGAATTTTATCGGTGATTTCAGGTGATGCTGTAGCAAGTTTAGCATAGTGATCTGCAGTTTCCTTGCCTTCTATACCAATATGAGATGGCAGCCAGATTATGGTAACTGTTATGTTTTGGGACAAGATAATTTGGTAAAAGTCTAGGATCTTTTGGACGATTGGATGATCAGTAAATATATTTTTGATAGAATGGATTGATGCTAAAGAGTCTGTGCATATGGCAACCTGCTTATTAGGTGGAGATATATGGTTAAAAGCTTGCAATATACTAAATAATTCGCCAGTATAATAAATAAAGAAATTTAAAAACGGTACTATACAATTTAAAATTAATTTATAATAGTAAATATGGTGGATTTTCTGCAAAAAACCGTTAAGTCTTTTCTTGGTCGTTTTACGGGTTTGTTCAAAGAGAGTATTAGGGGGACATACATTATTGACTGGTAAAACCCGTTTAGTGAAAGCACTTATCTAAACGTTGATACTTAATGCGGCCAAAATATACTAACCACCTTTAACACGGTCTTATACAAGGAAAATACTTTAGTTGTTGATTTAAATGGGTCTCATTTTTATTAACCAAAAAAAATTTCTTATACAAAAATCATTTATGTTTATTTAAACGGTTTACATTGTAAAATAATAGCGACCCAGAATGCGACTAGATACTACAAAAATCAGTTAAGAACACATAGGCAATATTACAGAAATATATTTAACAAAATGATGCAATGCAATACAGCTAAAAACTGATAAGGTATTTTAAAGGATTTCTGCTGTTTATTAGAATGTTTTTCCAAAAATACCTTATACAGTAAAAATCAGATAAATACACATTACTTAAAGACCTAGGCAGAATAACAAGGAATATCATTCAAAGTATGGTGGAGCAGTACGTCAAGAGATGCTTGAAGGGCTTGCGGCTCGGTGATACTCCTCCATAGATCACTACCGGAAGGGCGTGGCGCCTAAATACAGGTATATATATATATATATATATATATATATATATATATATATATATATATATATATATATATATATATATGTTCGGAAAGATTTCCGCGGTTAGTACAATTAAACCTAGAGCTAAGATTAATACTATTATAAAAATTAATATTAAACTCACCAGTCTTCCGGGTTGAACCGCGTCGATATCCATTTTGCCGAGATTTCGACATCCTCTCTGATGTCTTCTTCAGGGCTTCCGAGGTCTCAGTCTCCCGAGCCCCCAGACACTACTACACTCACAGTAGTTTAGTGACTAGTGCCTAGTGAAACTTGAAAAAATAAAGAATAGGTGAAAAAGCAATGATAATCAAAAGAAGTTATTTTAAATTAAGGAGATACCTATTTAATAAATACATTAATTTACCAAACTAAAGTAATAGGTACATAATATATGTAAAGGTAATAAGGTAATAAGTATATTTTTTTACATGTCCACTTTTTCCAGCGGTTATTAAAAAGCTTGTGATATCTCCATCGAATTTTGGTTTTTCAGGAAAAAATATTTGCAATTCCTTTTTGTGGAAAGATATTAGATGCTTTCTTAAACCTTACGTGTTTCTGTTGTTCATTTTCATTTCAACCTTTCTATGTAGGCACAATTTACACAAAGCAATTTGGGATGCATGAATTACTTCGAAAAACTCATCAAATTTGCTTTTAGGTCTTTTAGATCTATAACTCCAACTCTTACTACTCCGACTAGAACTATTTGTATCTTTGTCCCTTATGTTAAATTGTAAACTTGTCACTCCAGGAACAACAAGGATTAAATTTAAAAAAACAATTATTACATTAGACTCAAAGAAAAGCTCAATTGGGAATGAAGTTAAGTGATGTCGAAAAAGTAACAACTATACTACTAGTTACCTTATGTTCGTATCCAATACCCTATTTTATAAGTATCTAATAACAAACCGAGAATTATATATCGTTACTTCGTTATTCTAAATACTTCGGTATTTTGTTTACACGGTAGGCGACATTATCTGTTATTAATTAGTCTCGTTACTTTTGAATATTAGCCGCGTTTTTTCAGCTAATTTTGTTTAACCGAATGATCTCATCGCACACTTAGCAGAAACAATTTATAGTCTTAGGCCGATAAGATTTGTTTATTTAGATTCCTCCTGACTAAATTATAATGGGAAAAAAATTGAATTATTAAGTGGATGTCCGTAACAATTATAAATATGTTTTATTTTATAGGGTGACATATTTTATTTATAAAAATATCGATACGACATTATTGTCGGCGTCGCAATGCAAGAAGATTATTTTTATAATTAGAAAACGGCTATTTTCAAAATATGGACAATTAATTTCAGAGCGAAGAAGTCGTCTGCTGGAAAAGAATGTACAAAGTATTCTATTTTTACATTGTAATTATGACCTATGATGACGTGTCAAATGTGTTTTTTTAATGAATATTTTGATTCGGTATGTATGTTTATGGTATTGTTCACAAGTTATGCTCATAATTCCAGTTTTTCAAATTTATATTACATATTTTTTGCGTCTCGTAGAGTCTTTAAGCATATACCCGAACTACTATACTCGCTAAAACCACACTCAGTCCTAACTGCAAGACGCAAGAGTCTCGCAGGCTTAGTCTTGTTCTTACTTAAATCTTGCACGGTCAGTCTCGGTCTTGGTCTTGCTAAAATTAGGCGGTCTTCGTCTTGGTCTTGGTCTTGCAAAAACGCAAGAACAAGATCAAGACTGCAAGACCAAGACCGATTTTGGGCAACACTAATTTTATTGTTTAAACTATTGTATCTTGTACTAATCTAGCCCTAGTCAGGGCGTGATGTAACTCCAAATATTATTGGCTGGCTTATTACTAGACTATGGACACATTAATAATAAAAAATGATGTTTCGTTTATCTCTTGGATTATAGTAAACGAAACAAATTGATTTTTTTATATGTATACCTGTTTTCTAAATAAATTATGTATTAGTTTCGTAATATAACCAATGCAATTTACTATTTTATATGGATTAACTTAGTGTTTTAATGTTAATATTTGTATAAATTTTTTGTATAGTGCTTTTATATGCACTGATTACTCATGTAAATTAATGAAAGGATGTGTTGTGTATTTCAATATCAATATGTATTATTTTATGGAATCCTATAAAATAAAAGTTAATATTTTTTTCCATGTTATGGAATATGTTATATAAACTAAACTAAAATATTATTTCATTCGGCCTTTTATAATAAAAATATTGTAATAAACATTGTTCACAAAATATAACATTTTATTTATATGCGTAAAAATCTTTTAATAAAAAAGAATATAATTAGTAATTAATATTTCTATAATACAAGGTTTATAGTAGAAAACTTGCACATTTGTGTTTTATTACATAATAGTGTTTAGTTTCAGTTAAATTACGTATTTCAAACGATTGAAATCGGCGCTAACACTTATGACGTCATAGTGATATTCTAAAATTAAAGTATTAACCATTTAGTTTATACTGGTGTTTGATACAGTTTTTGATGAAATAGTATTAAATTGTGTGTGTGTGTGTGTTTACTATGGAAGTTGATATTACCAGTTGATAAAAATCGGCGGTATGGTATGGTACGTTCAGAAAGGACATTTACGATATTTCAGTTCATTCTCACAAGCTCTTCATGTATGTTTAGATTATTTAAATGTAAGTACTTAATATCTGTTGCCTGCTTAATATATTTTTTAATAAATCAAGTGAACTTTGAACAAAAAATATAAAACTTTTGGTATAATGGTAGATGTACATTACAGAATGAATGATATTTAGCTATACAGGGTGAGTCATGAGGAATTTTACATACTTCTACCATATGTAGAGTCCCTCAGGGAGCATATCATGTGGCCACTAAAAATGTCAACTCCTCTTCTTTATTAATTAACAGGGTGATTTGTGTAATTGACCACTTATTTCATTTTACTGTAGTGTTTATACGGCTCATTTGATTTTTTTAATTTTTGCATGATACAGTACACTACTATCAAGCATTCGACTAGTATTAGCTAAACTTAAAAATTCCAGGACTGGCTTTGGAAAAATTAATTTAGGGATTCGTATTAAATATTACACCCTGTATATACTTTTTTTAAAATGCAATAAGTGATTTTTAAACTACATAAATAGCCAATGAAAACGACATATGCGACAATGTTGTCGCACTTTTATTAAATTTTTAGTGAACGATCAAATCTTACCAAAAATAGAACAACCATAATGAAGTATCAAATTATAAGGTAATTAATTTAAACAAATGTTATAAATTTTAAACAAATACATCCCTTGGATAGCAACGTTCGCGTTGGCAAGCTAATTCGGCAAAATATTGTGTAGAAAGTTCAAATAGACCTGCTCTGTTAAAGGACCAGCAAAAAAGTGAGGACCTACTAATTGGTTATTTATGACACCAATCCACACGTTAACCGAAAACCTTAACTGAGAACGACGTTCTCGAATAGCATGGGGATTTTCTTCTGCCCACACATGTGAATTTCGTGAATTATTTATCCCGTCTCTGGTAAATTGAGCTTCATCTGTAAATAGTGTCCTGTATAGCGTTGGTCGATTATTGTTAATCCATCTACAAAATTCCAACCTATCGTTCTCATCTCCAGCATGTAGTCGCTGAACCATTTGAATGTGATATGGGTATAGAATATTTTTTTGTAAGACTCTACTTACTTTTGATTGAGTAACATTGAGTTCTCGACTTACTTGTCTAGTGCTTATTGTAGGGTTCATAGTAACGGCGTCCATAATGTCATCTTCCTGCACTTCATCTACATGTCGCTCTGTTGTTCCACTAGGAAAAGTGCCATTTTTTCGCAAATAATTAAAAACTGACCCAAATGTTGGATGCCTGGGAGTTCGACGATTAGGAAATCTCCTGCGATATTCTCTACTAGCAGCCCTACCATTCCCATTACAGAATCCATAAACAAATATTATGTCTGCATATTCTGTGGTCGAAAACTGATGTGGCATTTTGAACGAAAGTAACAAAAGCTCTACCAAAACTAACACAATGTACTTAACGTAGATATGACAGAAGAAATATGTATTCTTGTACACATAAATAACAATTGATAATGACAATAATGACAATGGGTATAAAATATCAAAAAACGTCAAACGGTCAACGCCAACCTTCATTTTAAACTTTTTTAGATTTATTTTTATTTAGTACAGTTGATGCAATGTATTATTATTTGACATAAAATTTTAATCATTTACAATCAACAAAAACAAACACATACAAGAGGTTTGACTTTTTAATCAATTTAATTTATTATTTATCGAAAATAATGCCCCAATACGATCTATGAGAAAAAATTTAAAATTGAAACACAATTGATTCTATCGTAGAGATAATACAAAGTGACAGTAAAGATGTTAATTTTCTACGTATTAGATTATGTTGTAGGAACTCATTTTAATTAAAATGTTTGAAATTTATAACGTTTGTTTAAATTAATACCTTATAATTTGATATTTCATTATGGTTGTTCTATTTTTGGTAAGATTTGATCGTTCACTAAAAATAAAAGTGCGACAACATTGTCGCATATGTCGTTTTCATTGGCTATTTATGTAGTTTGAAAATCACTTATTGCATTAAAAAATATATACAGGGTGTAATATTTAATACGAATCCCTAAATTAATTTTTCCAAAGCCAGTCCTGGAATTTTTAAGTTTAGCTAATACCAGTCGAATTCTTGATAGTAGTGTACTGTATCATGCAAAAATTAAAAAAATCTAATGAGCCGTATAAACACTAAAGTAAAATAAAATAAATGGTCAATTACACAAATCACCCTGTTAATTAATAAAGAAGAGGAGTTGACATTTTTTAGTGGCCACATGATATGCTCCCTGAGGGACTCTTCATATGGTAGAAGTATGTAAAGTTCCTCATGACTCACCCTGTATACAATATTTTTCTGGCCATACAATTGTTTTTTCTGTAAAATGAAAACAAACTAATCATAATAATAAAATTTTATGCTCATAAATTAAAATAAATAGTTAATGTATAAAAATAGGTATTCAAAAATAACATGAACGATTCAAACTCTTTCTGCATTTCCATATGATTTTCTGCCAGATGTAAATGAAAGCGATAAAAGTGTTATTATTAACTAGTTCTGTTGTTAATCCAGTCGTCAGAGAGTTGACCCCTAAAACTCATAAGAACAAGCTAAATTTTGCAGAGAATATTATTTTGGGACCCCAAAAAGATGCAAAAAAGTTTACCACTTTTATCTCTAGACTTCCCCCTAAACCCCCCTCGCAGGGGGGTAACAACGCAAAAAAAATCGATTTACCAAGAATCTGTACACCCTAGAAAAAAATATTTCAAGTAAAAAATGTAGCTAACAAAATTTTAAACAAAAATTTTTATAAGAATTTTTTGTAGCTTAAAGGAACCGTCGATTTTGCATGTCTGTTCTGCGTGTAACGAGTCCCTCACTTCAATAATTCTTTATTCACTTTAAATAAAATTTTTAAATCCATATCCTCTTAATAATTTTCTTAATTTTTAAATTCTAAGTTGGTATTAAACAGCGACACCTGCGGCGCTGTAGCGAGACATGATTATCCGGCTAGCAATTAGCGCTCATTCTGGTTTTAACTTTTTGGAAGACAAGTTCGGTTAACAAAGAAGGGTAGGCGGCAAGAGAAGGCTAGATTTGTTTTAAGAATAATAATTTTTGTTGGAAAAGAAGAATATGGAGAGTTTTTAGTTGTTTTTTGATGTATACTATTTGATTTATAACCACTCTTAGCCGGTAAGTTGATTAAATTATAAATAAAAAGTGTAAAAACCATCAGCCATTTTTACTTCTATAATATCGTCATTTTTCCTTCGTTAGTGATATATCTATCTGTCATTTCTCACATTATTTCATTAAGAAACATTCTGGACTTAGATATAGTAATGTTATAAAATCATATCAATTTTCTCTTTTACTTCCCGGCCTTAAAAACATATAATTATCCATCTTTAAAACTATCTATTATCTATTAAGACTATCTGTAAAAATATTCTGCCTCATACTGTTCTTTTATATTTAAAAATATATCAGTAGCAAGCTTTCCGTTAAAAATTATCTATTTGATCAATCTATTTTACATAAAATATTGTCTAACCATGCGAAGGTCATATTATCTACAAAATCATTAGAGCTTCTTGTTTTGATACGAGTTTCTCAGCAACTTTTTGTAATCTCTTTCAAGGATGTTTTTCCCTTCTTTTTATTAAGCGTAAGGAGGAACTATAACACAATTGTTCTTTTTAGCCTACTTAAGAAGTTAAATCCAGAGTCAAAAATTTTTTTTCATTTATTTTTTTTTGAATTTATTAAGAGGAAAAACAAGAATTACGTTTTGAATTTACACATTTGCCCGTCACCCTTAGCTATTCCAGCAGAGGTCCAGATCTCTCTAAGACTATTCCCAGGCCACTTCAGGGAACCAGCCTAACTTAAGCAAATATACTGAGAACTACAGGAGCCAAAAGAAAAAGCACTTACACAATGGTGTATACAAACTTAGCCTTTATTTAGCGTGTGGAACATTGTTCATTTTTATATTGTTTTATTCATTAATTGTTAATATTTTTTTTTATATTTCTTTTTCAATCTTAAATCATACTATTTCATTTATTAATAAAGACCCGTCATTTTTTTAAATAATTCTAAATAACATAAACACTAATTGTCAACTACAGGTCGAGGTTTTAAACCCAGTTGTACGGTTTTATGTGTACACATTTAATCAGAGAGTTGTTTATTGATATTTTATTAATATTTTATATTTAAGCCTTTGGATATCTATCCCGTCAGGATACTGTCCTCATTACTTTATTATAATATTTAATTGAAAGCCGAAGTACATGGTTACATCCCTAGTAAGCAAGTAAATTACCTTTTTAAGTCAAATCATTAAAATTTTCTTATATTCTATTATTTATAAATTCAGATTATCAGGGATAAATTGTGTATAATTGGGGATTTTTTTTGTATATTAAGTAACTAGATTGACTGTACATAATTGGTGGTGGGTAGCTATAAAAAATTACATTGTATATATTTGGATAGGGATTAAAATTTGTGGTGAAACTAAATATTTTAATTAATACCTGGTTCCTTTCTTATTTCAGCAAACAGCTTTACAATATACCTTGGAAAGTTTATGTTAATACTTTCCTGGCGCCCACTTACATTTTAAAGCAACTTCTATAATCACCTTTATTTACATTAGTTATATACCTATAAATTGTTTATTACCTTGTCATTCATTTTCTTATTCTACGGTCTATGTAGGGCATGCAAATTGGCCGAATCCTCTTTTGAGTATCAAGTAGTCACTCTCCGGCACCTTCTGCTAGCCAGCTTTAATTTATTTGTTATCTGTTACATTACTCCAATATTTGTGTTACACACATACAGATTTTTATTACATTGGCGTCCTAAACCTCGCCGTCCACACATGTTTTTGTTACATGCGCCCAAAATCAATGTTTATTAAAATTTGTATCAGCTTGATGGTAAAAATTCGATATCTTTTGATCCAAATGTCCTATCGACAAAAATCAAAATGTGTTTTAAAGGCAAAAAGTGCAGCTTTTGTATGAAGTTTTTATATTTTGCAGACGAAAACGTTTTTATAAAGGTGTTAAATAAATTAACGTGGCGGGATTTTTGCCATTTTTTACGATTCTCGTGAGGTCAATAAGATTGATTACTTTTATTTAACAGTTATAGTAAAATTTCCATTTTTAGAAATCAGTCTTTAAAACCTATGACATAAAATTTTAATTTTAAGTTTTGGTAACATATATAACGTATTTGAAATATGAATAAAAAAATGTATAATTTGTAGTTTATTGCAGAAGCACAACAAAAATATGAAAATTATAAGAGACAAAGAACAACAGTTAAAGAGATAGTTAAGAAAGAGAAAGAGAAAAGTTGGGAAAGATTCGGGGAAAAAATGGAAGAAAACAGCACAGAAAACGTAAAATTATTTTACAGAACACTGAAAAACCTAAGAAGCAACAAAGAAACGAAACTGAAACAAATAATGAACAAGGAAGGAACAATAATAAACGACAATAAGACAATATTGGAAAGATGGAGGGAACATTTTCAGCTGATACTGAATGGAAATCAAGCGAATACAATAAAAAAGGAAAGCCACAACAATAGAGTATCCATGAGAAACACGGAAAATCCAGAAACTATAGAAAAAGAAGAACTGGAAGAAGCAATAAGAAAGATAAAGATTGGAAAAGCACCAGGAAGCGATGAAGTAGCACCAGAAATGATGAAATATATAGGAGTAAAAGCAAAAGAAAAATTGTTATACATATATAACCTAATATGGAATAGAAAAGTAATACCCAGAGAATGGACAAATGCAGTAATTATACCTATATACAAGAAAGGAAACACAAGAGACTGTAGGAACTATAGAGGTATATCACTACTATGTGTAGCAGCAAAAGTATACGAAACCATAACAGAAAGGAAAATTAGAAAAGAAATAGAATATAAATTAGAGGATGTACAAAGTGGATTCAGGAAAGGACACAACACACAAGACCATATATTCACCATGCAACAAGTAATAGAAAAAGCCTTAAAGAAAAATAAAGAAATATATCTGAGCTTTATAGACATGGCAAAAGCATTCGACTCAGTCAAAAGAAAAGATATATGGGAAAGCCTAAAGAAAAAACAAGTAAGTGAAGAACTGATAGAAGCAACAAAGAGTATATACTTGAAAACAACAAATACAGTAAGAATGTTAAATGTACAGTCAGAACCATTTGAAACAACCCAAGGAGTTAGACAAGGGGGAAGTCTCAGCCCAGTACTATTCATAAATGTAATAGATGAGATAGTGAAAGAATGTAAGAACACATTCAACAAATACTGCATCGGTTGGAACAGAATGCAAATGATAAATGCTGAGATGTGTATATTTGCAGACCACATAGTATTAATTGTGGAAACTGCAGAAAAACTGAAATACAGAAATGGAACCTAGAAGCAAGCAAATACAACTGAAACGTAAACAAAGAGAAGACTCAGATAATGAAAATATCAAGGAAACAAGGGACGGAAGATCAAATAGAAGTAATGATAGACCAACAAAAAATAATACAGACAAATTCATACAAATACTTAGGAACAGTAATCAACAACAAAGGAGACATCGAGGATGATCTTAACAACAGAATGGAAAACACAAAAAAACTATTCCAAGCACTAAATAGAGGATTCCTTAATAACAAAGAAATATCAACAAAGACCAAGATGACAATATACAAAACAATATATAGACCTACAGTGACATATGGAGCAGAAAATTGGATATTAAACAAATTGGCATGGTGCGGACATCTAACCCGGATGGACAATAATAGACAAGTAAAAAGCAACACAGATGGCATCCAATAGGAAAGAATGGAGAAAGTTCGTTAAGAGCTAGGACACCTCAGAAGACTGTCAAATATTGTAATGTAATGAATTGTATTTTAAACGGCCCAACACCGAAAGGTACAAATGGGTCTACTGATTAAGTAAACTAAAGTTATTGCAGAAGCTTTGTTCTTTTAAAAAACGTCCTAGTGTAAAAGAGTTTGACATATTTTAAAGCTGTTTAAAAATTTTAATGCTTAAAAAATTTCATTTCAAATGCCCCACATTCGTTGCCAAAATTCAAAGCTAAAATTTCATGCTATGGGTTTTAAAGATTAGGCATCGAAATTAGTAATCGAAACTTTATAGTATCCAGTCAATAAAAGTAATAGATTGTATTGATCTCATCAGAATCATAAAAAATGGCAAAATTCGTGCCACGTTTATTTATTTGACACCTGTATAAAACCTATGTTTATTTGCGGCAAAATACAAAAACTGCATAGAAAATCTGAACTCTTTACTTTTAACATGTATCTTGATCTTTGTCGATAGGTCACTTGAATTAAAAGATATCGAATTTTTACTGCCCTACTGATACAAATTTTATTAACCACTGATTTCGCGCGGAACTGACATGCAAAATCGACGGTCTCTCCAAGCGTTGTTTCTAAGAGAATGGTTTATTATTTAAAAACTATATCAGCTACATTTTTTATTTAAAACATTTTTTTCTAGGGTGTACAGATTTTTAGTAAATCTATCTTTTTGCGTTTTTACCTCCCAGCGAGGAGGGTTTTAGAGGGAACCCCAAGGGTAAAAGTGATAAACTTTTTTGCATCTTTTTGGGGGTCGCAAAATTAATATTCTCGGCAAAATTCAGCTTGTTCGTATGATTTTTAGAAGTACAGTTGTATTTTCGTCTCTGGCGACTGGAGTATGGAGTAATAATCAGAACAAAATTATTAAAATAGGAGTATATTATACTGATTTATCTGTAGTACTTCTCTTTCTGCAGAAAACTTCTCCCACGGAAAAATTTTCACTGTTTTAAAAATACATGGTAACGATAAAAATATTTACAAAGTATAAGTCATCAGACTAGCTTTTGTAAAAACCCTCTTTGATCATTTTAAAAAAATTGTTTTAATAAAAACACTCAAATATTATGAAATATATCACAGAAAATATCTGAAGATTTTTAAAACTTCTACACACCATAAAATGTCAACAACAAGTAAGCGAATGTCAAATGAAATGAAATATTGGCGCCGATCCTTGCACATTATTACTATATGACGTCACGACCAATCAAGGCGCGTTTTGAAATGGACGCTATAATTTGAATTTTCTTTTGATTTTAATCGTTTTGTGGGGCCAAACAAAAAACGAAAACAATTTTTTTTTTTTTTGATATATTTGTTAAATTATGTTCTGTTGTGATTTATAGCATTTTCTTCGAATTTAAAATATTATGTCAGTTTCCGATTTCATTCAATGAAATAATGAAATAAACGACTCTGAGGACAAAATTACAAAAACGGTGGTAGCGCCACAAGAATTATTATTGTTCTGAAGATATTTTCTTGTGGCATGTAACTATGTACTATGAAAGTAATCACTATTTAAATGGGAATAAACCACAATTAAAGGTTAAAGTACGTTTATTGACGTTTCAATTTCCATAATTTTTTCACTAATGTTTGTATTTTGAGAACGATTTCCAAAGTAGGGCGTCTGAGGTGGATATCGCATGCAATGCGGATGGAACAAAATATACCAGCTAGAAAAACGCTTCTTTATAGATCTATTCGACAGAAAAGAAAAAAGACCCAGAACAAGATTCCTTGATAACATCGATGAAGACATCGTCTTGAGAAATGTGAGAATATGTGCTTGGCGGAGAAAGGCGATGGATAGGGACAACCGGAGAGGAATTCTTGAGAAGGATAGAAATCACGCAGAATTGTTAAGCCAAAATAATTATGATGATGTTCATAAGAAAGTAATGGTCGGAATCTGAGTCATTTTTGTTTGATGGTTCAAAGTCTGATTTAGATGGACTGATTGCTTCTAAAACGGCATCTGTCATTTCGGATCTACTTTTTAATGTATTAGAATTGTTATCTGATTCACCTGTCCACAAATTTTCCAGGCACAATTGCAACTTAGATTCAAACCTCCTTTTGCTTGAGAGGTCTGTGCGTGTCTCTATTTTTTTTATTCATATTTTACACTATAAAATAATAAAAAAAGTGAAGATGATTTACAACGTATGCTGCACCAATTTAATATAACCGCCAGAAACTTTAACATGTTAATTTACCCAGAAAATACAAAATGCATGGTTACAACAGCAAATTTACAAAGATATAAATTGAAGCAGGAAGGTTAGATAATAGAATAAGTGATGGAGTTTAAATATCTAGGCATCACATTATCTAGCTACGAAAAGCTCAAAACTGAAGTGGTGAAGTGGAATATCAAGTGAATAGAGCCAACAGAGCCGCAGGCTGCCTAAATGAAATAATATGGAGAAATAAAAATATCGGAAAAGAAACGAAAGGCAGAATTTACAAAACATTTATCAGACCAATAACGACATAAGCGGCAGAAACAAGATCTAACAAAGAGGACAAAAGGGATGTTAGAAATAGCAGAGATGAAAACACTTGATGGTAAGACACTAGACTGGGACAGAGCTAGAAGTACAGATATACGACGTAGATGCAATGTAGTAAACATCAAGAACTGGGTAAGAAATAAAAGAGTAGAATAGAACGATCATATAAGCCGAATGACAACAAATAGCGTAGTAAAGACGGTAAGAGACGGTTCCCCAATAGGAAGACGATCAGTAGGAAGACCACGAAAACGATGGAACGACAACTTACTGGGGGCACATTGAAAAATGATGATCGTTCTTTATGAAATTATAACTGTATTACTTGTCTTCGTAATATTTACGAAACTGTGCTCTCTTGCAGAAACTTCACTTGTAAACCATTCGAGATACAGAAATGTAAGAATAGATAAGCGGGCGAGAGAAATTGGTGTACCCCTTCCATAATATCCTACCACAATGACATTGGTGTAGTAAATATTACGGTGGTTAGTATTCTATGGTTATAATCAAAAGTCTCCACCTTTCATGGGATATCGTAGAATTAAGTATCATATATTTATTATAATATTATTCTTATGCTAGTACACAATGTTCACAAATGTGAGAATAGTGACAAAAATGTAAGTAAATTTTTTCAAAAGTTATAAACAATGAACGATTTTGCTTTATTTTTCTGTTTTTAAAGCAATTAAATTATTTAAAATACTTTTAAATGCCCTATTTTAAAGATTTTTTTTTATTTCTTAGATAAAATGTTTATATTTAAGTATAAATCGATATCTTTCTATAAAAATTCGAAAAATGGCATTTTTTACACTAATATGTTAATACTTAAAATAAGACGCCAAACTTCTGAACAAAACATATAGGTTTTCTTACAATAGGTGTATATGAAATATAAGGAAAAACTTGCGAAATACCTGGCTATTACTAAATACTGAGAAATACTTATTTCCCTGGACTATATCCATGCGTTTCTAATTATTTATTCCCATAACCCAACTTTATGATAGTTGTTTTCTGTGATATAAAGGTAATTTTTGCGGTTTCTTAAATCATTACTCAAAGGAGTGTGGTTTGTCTCAAGAGGGCGAGTCGGTAAGTAACGAGAGCAACCCTTTCCCTTTGCTCTCACGGTTACGGTATAATTGCCATGTGAGTTCTGGCTTGATAGGAGCTGACATAGAATGTTAGGCACATTATGCATAGTAGGCACGCGGTTGTATATAACACATACTGCTCCTTCATTTAATGTAATAGGAATTCTGCCACTGTTGCTGCTTCAGATGGAACACTAATTAAAGCTTGTCGTAATTATGTTCACTGTAATTAGCGTGCATTAGGGCGGACTGACTTGTGCGTAAGCGACGAAACATTTACTAGTAGATGCTATTTGTTATTTTCATGAAACAAAGGATGAGGCTTAATTAGTCGTGTTTTATTAAAATCATGAGACGGGCAGAAGAACTTAAAGAGAAGCCATTGCCAAATATACAATTTGAAAAAAATCTGCATTATTATTCTTAAATAAAATAATACTACTATGGATAAATTGTTTTAAAATAGCCTGTATTAATATATTTATTAACTTATAACTAATGTTCGGATTATAGGCAAAATGCCTTTTTTTGCGTATTTTGCCTAATATAATTGTTTTTTGCACTTTTTGCCTTTTTTCGTAAATTCCGCTTATTTGTGCCTTTTTTAAAATGTCATGGTACTACCCATGATATTATTCTATTACTAAACCATTCTATAATAAAATTTTGGGTTAATAATAAAATATCAATGGTTTGTTTATATAACAGATTTATAGGAAAATGTACCTGATCGAGACTTGAGGGTTAACTATTTGGAAATCCCTAAGCTTTATTAGTTTATTATCAATTATTAGTTGTACAGTCGGTTACTGTATCAGAGTTTAGTCACAAATTGCTATATCCTAGTTTAGTTTTGTTGCGTATACCGAAAAGCAAAGAACACGTTTTAAAACGTTTTAGACATTAATTTGTGTGAAAAGATGACATCTAAATTAAGGCTATGGATCGCACCTTATTACTATAACAAATCGGTAAGTTTTATTTTTTCTCTTTTTTTCTCGTCCCACAACATAACTAAATTCTAAAGCGGTTTTAGAATTCTAATTATTTTTTTTTAATTCTCAGATTTCAAGTAAAAAAAAGTACTTTATTGACCAGCATTGTGGAACCCCACTTCATAAACGTAATTTGGAAAAATTAAATTTCTCTAAGTTAGCACAAATATCTCTGCGGGATAGTTTAAGCAGTTCAAAAAAAAAGGAGGAAGACGCATTTAAATTTGAATTATGCCAGATGATGATTGCATCCAACATTCCTCAGTTAATAACCCTAGTTTTAAATTCTTTTTCGAAAAATATCCTAATAAATCCTTACCGGACGAGAGTACATTGAGAAAACATACCGTGGAAAAATGTTATGTGGAATGTATTTCAAAAATTAAGTGGGAGTTAGAAGGCAATTTTTTGTATGTTATCGTGGATGAAACGACAGATGTATGCGGCAGGTATATAGCTAATTTAATGATTGGAATTTTGAACGAAAACTTTGCGAGAAAACCTTATTTAGTTGCCGTTAAAGAATTTGAAAAAACAAACAATTTGACAATAAGTCGATTTATACAAGATAGTTTAACAAACCACTTTTTACCCAACGCTATACCAGTGAATAAAATAGTTTTATTGCTTTCAGATGCTGCGGCATATATGTTAAAAGCTGCTGTTAATTAATAGATTTTTTATCCTAATTTAATTCATTGCACTTGTGTAGCCCACGGGGCAAATAGAATTGCTGAAGAAATAAGAAATCCGTTTCCGTTGGTAAATAATTTTATAAATTTTATGAAAAAAGTTTTTGTAAAGGCTCCGTTGTGGGTGCAAATATATAAAGAAAGACTTCCCGCTGTCCCTTTGCCACCTAAACCAGTAATTACAAGGTGGGGAACCTGGCTCGAAGCAGTTTTTTTTTACTTTGAACACTGCAATGAAATAGAATTAGTTATGTCAGAATTTGATGATGATATTTCCGAAGCCATTCGAGAAGCAAAAAAAATCCCAAATTGAAACAGGAACTCGCTTATATCAATGACAATTATAAATTAATAGCTACCACAATTACCTTATTAGAAAAACAAGAGATAAATTTATGTGAGTCAGTAAAATTAATAGATAATTTAAAGACGAAAATTAAATCGGCACCTGGAAGTAACGGTCAATTAATTTAAAAAAAAATAAAATATGTTTTCGACAAGAATGAAGGTTTTTCGTTTTTATCTAATGTTGCTAAAGTTTTGAAGGGGACATTTTCCGAGGAATTTCAAATTATGCCAAATTTATTATCCGCTCTGAAATATGCTCCAATTACATCTGTCGATGTCGAACGTTCGTTTTCAATGTACAAATTAATTTTAAGTGATCGAAGGCATAGTTTAAAGACCGAAAATATTGAAAAACATTTAGTTGTTTCTATTAATGATAAAATTTTAAGTGGTTACAATGTTTAATGATTAATTTACAGTTATTTAGTTACTAGTTTATTTATACTAATGTTATGATTATGATGTGTAAATATACCTGCCTTAAGTTAATATTACGTTAATTCACTTTGTACAATAAATAATAAGTTATATTCTTTTATTGTCTATATTTTGCCTAAATGTTAATATTCCTGCATTTTTTAATAAAAATCTTTGCCTATATAGGCGCCTTTTTCTTCAATTTTTGTTGCCTATAAATCCGAGCTTTATTTATAACTTGCAGTACTTATTGTAAATCACAAGGAATGGCGTGATGTTTGACAGAATATTTTATCAGTAAAAATAAGAATTTAATAATATATTATTTACTGAAATTAGAAAGGCTATAGATATGTTGTAATTGTTTCTGATCTCCTATAAGTCCCTAAGTATGTATACAGTCCGAAAAATGAAAGATTACCCATGAACGATCATATCAATCGACATTGATGTGATCGTTCATGGGTAATATTTCATTTCTCCGACTGTATATTATCTATGTGTACAGTCAATTAAAAGACACCAAAAAAGAATTTCAATTAAGAATTATATTACACAGAAAGGTGATCCAAAATATACCTTAAACATTATTTAGTTTGTATTACAACAAAGTATTGCTGAATATATATTATTATTTTTTTTTTAATACTAGAAAATCATAATCATCTAATTACTTATTTACAAAATGTTCACAACTAATATTAAATTTATTATCGTCGAGGTATAAAGATTTCTGATTCTTCGTTTAAAATGGTTTTTTACTAATTGCTCAGTAATTTTGAAATGGACAACAAGCCCATGGGAAATTTTTAACCCATTAATATAGCGTTGCGTTGTCGCAACAGTTGACATATCCCACTATGGTGTCCTGGTGTCTTGATCCTAGCACCAATCTGACTGCAATGGAAAATCTTCTAAAACCCCATTTTCCGGAAGTGCTTTGCGAGTCTATGGAGTCTCGCTACCCAAGTCTTTACTCATCATTTAAGGTCCGAATATATCAAAATAATTTCAATAAAACTATGGATCCAGCACTCTGGCCTGAAAATGCATGTGTGAACAATTTTTTGTACCTACGGAAAAATCAGAGGTTCCAGAGGTAATGTTTAACCCTAAATTAATGTTATTAAATGTTCAAAGTATAAATAACCATAAAATATGTGACATTGTTGTGGATATTAATACATTTAAAAATATAGAAATCTTATGTCTAACAGAATTATGGGAAACCATTGACTCTATTAATAATGTATGCATTGATGGATTTACTATGAGTAGTAGTTATTGTAGAAACTCTTCAGTAAGAGGAGGTGGTGTAGGAATATTCGTAAAGAGAAATGTAAACGCTCATAATATTAATGTTAAAAAATTCTGTTCTGATAAACATTCAGAGTTTTGTTGTTCTTTAATTAGGGATAAAAACAATATCTTTTACATATTGAATTGTTACCGATCTCCGTGTGGAGATGTAAATATTTTTTTAAATAATCTTGACTGTCTTTTAAATCATTTATACAAGCCAAATGCATGTTATATTATTTGTGGTGACTTTAATATTGATATGAAAACGTCAAACAATAACCAAACAAAACTACTTAATTGCTTATCTGCTTATAACATACATACTAATCTTGTCAAATGGCCTACAAGAGTAACAAATACCAGCATAACAACAATTGATAATATTTTTGTAAATTTTTCTAATTTAGGTACATCATGTATTCTTGACAACACTGTGTCTGATCATAGAACTGTTTTAGTCGAACTTAAAATCGATATATCGAAGTTGCCTATGTCTTGTCAAAAGCGATATTTTTCTAAGAGTGGGATAGATAATTTTGTTACGAGTCTTGTGCTGGAAGATTGGAATCTTGTTTATGGTATACTTGATACTAATTTGGCTTTTAATGTGTTTGTTGATATTTTTTCGTATTATTTTAACATTTATTTTCCATTGCAAAATAAACGTATTATAAATGATCGTAAAAAATGGGTAAACACTGAAGTACGCTTATCTAGTAGTAACTTAAAAAACTTGCATGTTTTATCTAGATCCTGTCCGTGTCTTCGTGAATATTACAAGTTAGAAAAAAAGAAACACCAGAAACTTTTATGTTTGACAAAGAAAAATTATTACCAGAATATTATTTCATCATCAGATAATCCAACAAAAAGTGCCTGGAGACTTGTTGCCGACGTGACTAATAATGTTGACAATAATAGAAGGAAAAATATATGTCTAAAATCAGATGAAAATTGTGTAATAGAGGAATGCCCTATTGTTGCTAACATGTTCAATGTTTTCTTTAAGAATGCTCCAATTGAGGTACGTTCTAAAATTCCCAGTCATCAAAATAGTACTTTAAGGAAACCGCCTTATAATGAAAATGACAATTTTTTACAATTATGTCCTTACACTCCAAATGAGCTGAGTGAATTATTGATAGGAAAATTGAAATCTTCAAAATCGTGTGGATTTGATGAAATACCTCAATTTTTATTAAAAAAAGTAATTCCATTCATATTATCTCCTTTAACATTTCTAACTTGTCTTTTTGCAATGGTATTTTCCCGGATTATCTAAAGGTGGGAAAAGTCGTTCCTGTACATAAGAAAGGTGATCCAAAGAATATTAGTAATTATCGCCCAATATCTGTCCCTTCAGTGTTTTCAAAAATATTCGAATACTGTTATCTTAACAGATTAAACTCTTATTTATTGGAGAAAGGTATTGTTAGTAAATATCAGCATGGCTTTCAGGCAGGTAAGTCTACAAATACAGCAGTTCATTCATTTTATGAGACTTTAACTAACTATATTGATGCGGATGAATGCCCTGTCGGGATTTTTTGTGATCTCAGTAGGGCATTTGACTGTGTCGATCATACGTTACTCATTAATAAGTTAGAAAATATTGGAATAAAAGATCTCTCTCTAAAATGGATAGAATCCTACATATCAGAACGTCGTCAGTATGTCTCCTTAACAGATGTATCCCAACAATCAGTAAATATTTGCAAATCAGATTACATTTACATTCATATGGGTGTTCCACAAGGTTCTGTAATTGGCCCAATATTATTTCTTATTTACTTAAATGATATTGTCTCAATAAATTCTGCTGTACAGTTTACACTTTATGCAGATGATACTTCAATACTTATATCAGATAAATCACATATATCTCTTAAAAATAAATGTAACGAACTTTTGTGTGATCTTAGTAATTGGTTTTCCTCGAATTACTTACATCTTAATGCGGATAAAACGCATGCTATTCATTTCCACAATAGACAGAAACATCTGTTAGATATCGAACTATCAATATATTCTAAACAAATTGAAAAAGTTCATTGCCTAAAGTTTTTGGGTTTGTATGTTGATGAATGTCTCAATTGGAAAAGGCAATGTGATGATATTATTTCCAAAATGAACTCATCATGCTACCTACTTCGAAACCTCAAAGATATACTAAGTGAAAAACAGCTAATTATGCTGTATTATGCTCAGGTGGAGTCTCGTTTGCGGTATGGCATAGTATTTTGGGGTAGGTCTTGTAAATTCGGTGAAGTTTTTTTGTCTCAAAAGAGTTCGTTGTATTGCTGGTATTTCTCGAATCACTAGCTGTAAGAGTTACTTTGCTAGATATAAACTTTTAACTGTGCCGTGTTTATATATTTTTGAAGTTTGTGTTTTTATTCATTCAAATCTTGGGAAATTTAAAACTAATAGTCAAATTCACAATATAAATACAAGGCAGAATCAAAAATTACATGTGCCTTTTTCTAAAGGAAATATGCATTTTTACTCACCTGCAATAATAGGTCAAAGAATATATAATAAGTTACCCGAGCCAATAAAAAAATGTAAGAATATGAAAATATTTAAATTAACTTTAAAAGATATTTTATTGCAGAATACGTTTTATTCTGTTGATGAATATTTTAGTAGTTGACATTATTTTAAGTATAGGTACACTAGTAATTTTACATTTTCTATTTGTGTTTGTCTTGTAATATTAGGTTTAGCGTAATTTTAGATTTACATTTATATTTACTTATTTTGTTTACTAAACTGTGACTGATCCTATACAAATTGTATTTGTCAAAAAGGAAATAAAGTATTATTATTATTATTATTATTATTATTATCTTTTTGAAAATGACATAACTTATTCGGGCAGTTAAAGTTCAGATTTATTTCACAACAGCTTCGGTCATACTGGTACTAATAGTGGTCCTAAAAAAATTTTTACGAATCAAGTGCACATAAAATTTATATAGTCGACTTATAGTGCAGATGTTTCTCTAGCACCTACTGACCCCACTGAATTAACTGATGAAGATAGTGGAGATAAAAAGTGTGGAGGAACAGTTTTAATAACCTAAATAAAAATATGTTGGATGCAGAATCAGAAGCTGTAATTTATCAAGAAGAAAAAAAAAAGGATCGACGAAGAAAATATAAATCTATATGAAAAAGAGGCAGATCTTCAAAGTGCGACTTCAAGAAGCAGATACGAAAGAGATTAAGATGGAAACAGAAATAGAGCCACAAAATAAAGGAATTCAAAATATTCAAGTGGCATATACTAAGATTCGTGCAAAAAGTGTAACTTTTTTATCACGGAAATGGATTTAAGGAGATTTACCACATGAAAATTCCCTTTATTTGGATATTGAACACAAAAAAAGTGAATGGAACACATACACTCCTTTATTTTATTCACGACCACTCACTTCTTTACACATCTTTGATTTTTTTTTTCAATGAAGAGCTTTTAACAAATATTGTAAAGAAGACAGTTCTTTATGCTCTTCAAACAGGTACTACTTTAGAATTTGGAGTAGACGACTAAAAAGTCTTTATAGGGATTTTACTAGTTAGTTGTTACAGCACAAATCCAAGAAAACGAATCTACTGGGAAGAATCTGATGGCGTTAAAAATATACTGATTTTAGGTAACATGCGTCGTTACCGATTTGAAACCATTAGAGAATTCCTCCATTTTAACGATAACCTAAACATAGATTTAGGTGTTCCTACCCGATACTACCTGTAGCGGGTAGGAACTCCTTTGGCTAGTCCTATCAGGGAAAATAAATCAATCTCTGCCCTCCGCAGATTCCAGGTGTTTCCTGACCTGGGAAACTAGTACCTGCTTAGGGTCCCTTGTCCAGGGTCACGGATGAAGTCCACAACGGCAGCCACGGCGAAGAAGAATACCTTCGGTACGGTGTAAATGGCGGAAGTGGCAATCCCTTGATTTTAGGGATTGTATAAAATCACTCTGTTAAATACCAACTATGAACGACACAATATGATAAAAAAGAAGCAAATAAACATATGGACACAACCAAACAACGAACAAAATGTTGAAGATCATATCGGTAAATTCCTTCAAGAAAAATCATCAACAAATGATATTAACATCCCAAATGACATAGTAGTAGAAGCAATAACAGAAGCTCAAAATAAATGCTGCCCAAAAAGCGTGAAGGAAGAAAAAATTAGTCTGGAAACACAGAAAAAAATGGAACAAAGAAGAATACTGAGAAGCGACGAAAACTCTAGTAACGACGATATAAATAGAATGAACAAGAAAGTATCAAGAGAAATCAGAAAAGACCTAAGAAAATACAAAGATGAGAAAATCATCAAAACCATTGAGGAAAATAAGAGTATGAAAATAATAAGACGCAAACTCACAAATGGAAATAAACAAATAGTCAAACTCAAGGATAGAAATGGCAACATCACATTAAACAGAGAACATTTGTTACAAATTGTGAAATCATTCTATGAGACATTATATAGCAACCAATCGACTCTAGATATAGTTGAATATCAGCAGAGGAAGGTTCAAAATCAGGGTTCCAAAGATATCCCAGAAATCTCCTTAGACGAAATTTACAAGGCTCAAAAAAAGATGAAGAATACCAAAGCTCCGAGGAAGGACGGTGTCCTCACGGAAGCAATAAAGATAGGAGGCTCAGTACTGATAGTAAAAATTCAAAAGCTCTTTAATATATGCCTATGGAATCAAAATATCCCAACAAAGTGGAATAATTTAATAACTGTACTCTTACACAAGAAGGGATATATAGCAGACCTGGAAAGATACAGACCAATCAGTCTCCTTAACCATCTTTATAAATTATACACCCGAATAATAACGAACAGATTAGAGACAAAGCTGGATTTTTACCAACCTCGGAAACAAGCCGGTTTCCGCCCTAATTACGGCACAAACGATCACCTGCAGTGCCTAAAAACCCTGATAGAAAAAACTAACGAATATAACCGTCCCTTGGCATTGATATTTGTAGACTTTAAAAAGGCGTTTGATACAGTGGGACTACCGTCCATCTTAAGAGCACTACAAGATTGCAGGGTCGACCACAGATATTGTAATATAGTTAAAATTATATATGAAAATGCCACAACCATAAGTCTACATTCAGCAACTAATAAAATAAAGATAAAAAGGGGAGTCAGGCAAGGTGATACCATGTCACCAAAGCTGTTCATTACCGTTCTTGAGTATGCATTTAAAAGACTAACATGGCCACAGAAAGGAATATCCATCGATGGAGAAAGATTAAACCATCTACGTTTTGCGGACGATATCGTGCTTCTGTCAGATAATCTGGGAGAGATCAAAGACATGCTCCAAGAACTGAATGACATACTACAAGAAACTGGGCTGGAGATAAATTTCGAGAAAACCAAAATGATGACCAATATGGTTCCCAGCGAAGAGATACAGATCAATAACAACAAGGTAGAATTAATCGATAAATACACATACTTGGTTCATGAAATTGGAATAACCAGAGACAACCAAACCTGCGAGCTAAATAGATGAATCACGTTGGGATGGGCGGCATATGGAAGGATGAAAGACATTTTTAAAACAAATACCCCAATTTACCTGAAAAAAAAGGCATTTAACCAATGCATCCTACCTGTCTTGACCTACGGAGCAGAGACCCTAACTTAAACTAAAGCTACTGCCGAAAAACTGAGGGTAACACAAAGGCGAATGTAGAGATCAATGCTGGGCCTGACCTTGAAAGATCGCGTGAGAAATGAGGAGATACGCCGACGAACTGGCGTAGACGATATTATACTGCGAATCAATAAACAAAAGTGGAGGTGGGCTGGACATGTTGCTAGAATGGAAGACGGAAGATGGACGAAGATATTATTGGAGTGGAGACCAAGAGCCGACAAGCGAAGTCGAGGCAGACCACCCACCCGATGGACCGACGACCTAAGGAGAATAGAAACAAACTGGATTGCAGCAGCTAGAGATAGAGAGAACTGAAGACGTTTGGAGGAGGCCTATATTCAACAATGGATGTGAAAATGGGGCTGGATGATGATGATGATGATGATAAAATCACTCACCAACCCGTCTAGCCAGCGTGGTGTTTTAAGGCTAAAAACCTCCTAATATGAATATGGCGATAGCTAAGACAAAAGAAATAGGTCCCCAGGTGGGTGTCTTTGAAAAAAAATGACAGCTTCATGGAATCTGGAGGAAGCAAGAAATCGCTAAAAACCTCACGATTGAATATCGCAACTCTAAATATAAGGTCCTTAAGCAAAAATGAAAAAGTCTACGAACTCCAAGAAGACATCAAAAACTTAAAATGGGACATAATTGGTCTAGCAGAGGTAAAAAGAAAAGAGGAAGCGTGCATAACACTAGAGTCCGGTAACGTCCTATATCACAAAGGGCGAGAAGAACAAAGCCTAGATGGCGTAGGATTTCTAATTTTAAAGAAATATGCACATAAAGTAGAGCAATTCGTAGGAATAACTGAAAGAATTGCAATGATTAGTTTAAATGTAAACGAGAACATGTCCCTGAAAATTATTCAAGTATACGCTCCAACCGCAGCACATCCCGATGAAGAGATAGAAGAATTTTATGAGAAAATTGCAGAAACTAGCACCATTCTATTCGAAAATCCAACTATAGACAATAACGCAGTAGAGGTAAAATTGCCTCTTAAGTTTTTTACAAGGTTTTTTTCACTAAATCTAATAAAGAATATTGTATACCAGACGAATTTATACAGAACGCAAAAACCTGGGGTAAGTATCAACACAAAAACTGGCCAGTTTATACCGCTAAAGGAAGATGTAGATTTTGTAAAATTGGCTATACAACGTAACATGCGGCTTTGTTTTAAAACGAAAAAAAATTGTTTTTTATCATTTTACCGTTAGAATTAGGCCTATATTTATAATTCTTCAGTCTTGAGCGCTTTATATGTAAAAGTATTTTTTATTACATTAACAAAATGTCTTTTAGTTAAATAGTTCTTTACATTTGACTAACTAAATTTGACTAGCAAGGTTGCTTTTCAAATAAACAAATTTTTTATGTACGTTTTTCTAAAAACTTTAATGATATATTATGGTTTATTAGGGTCAATCAGGTAAGAAATACTTTATTACTTTGTCATGAACACCAATTCGATACTTCCCTGAAACATCCACAACTCACAAAGCACTTTTTCATTTTTTTTTACTTTCTAGTGTATCCACTTCTTTGCCTATTACATAGTATATTTTTAGAAACAGTTAATTTAGAATTTACCCAAATACCTACCTGTTTGTAAGTGAATCATGGCATTGTTAAATTCGAAGAAAAAGAATTATACTTAAAAGAAAAAGTTAATTTAATTTAATAAGTGAACCAATCCAAATTGAAATTGCTACAAAGTTTGAAATTTCACAAGCTCATGTGAGCAAACTTTTAAAAAATGCAGTTTTATTAACGATTGGCAAGCTAATTTAAAATTACGAAAACGAAAACGTAGTGGGAAGGATTCAGACGTCGAACAGGCATAAGCCGAGGGGATTACTGAGAAGAAAGCCCAAAATGTTCCTATTAGCGACTAGTTTACTAGAAAAAGCTGAAGAAATAGCCAAAAATTTAGGTAACGCGAACATCAAAGCGACAAATGGATGTTTCTGCAAAAGGAAAAATCGTTCACAAGTATGCTTGTGAACGCACACAGCCAAGAATATCAGTAAAAGAAACCAAATGTATGATAAATCTAAATACCCAGTATGATGTAAAATCGAAATTGAAGGGAAAATTATAAAGCAGAAAGCAAGGTTTAGATATCTGCTAATAGATATAACGAGTTACGAAGATGTTGAAGAAGAAGTACGACAACAAAGCTTAAAAGCAAGTAAAGCGGCGGGATCTCTTAATGACACAATCTGGAAGAATAAACACATAAGACAAGACACAAAAACAAGAATCTATAAAGCAGCAATTAGACCTATATTAACATACATGGCTGAGACAAGACCTGACACATCTAAAAGGAGATGACTACAAGAAACAAAAGAGATGAAAATACTCCGACGATATTTGTTCGATAGGGAGAGAAGCAAAAACATAAGAAGAGCGTGCAATATAGAAGAGATAAATGGATGGGTGACAAAATGGAAACAGGAGTGAAACGAACACATTAGTAGAATGACAGAGGATAGGACAGTACGAATGGCACGAGATAAGTCACCAAATGGACGAATATTTATTGGCAGACCAAGACAAAGATGGTACGACAATTTAAACAATTTAGGAGACTAATATTAAAGAAGAAACAGGCCTACATACAAGAAGGAAGAAGAAGAAGAAGAAGAAGTTTGTTTCAAAAAAATGGTTATAGAAGCAAAAGACGTCGATGTATCTGTCACAAATACATGGATAACGGATGAGTTACCTTCATTAATTAAACACTATGAACCAGTGCGCGTGTAGAATTATAAAGAAACTGCGCTTTATTCCGTAGCTACTACAGACGGCGCCTTTGACTGACGTATACTCGATTGAACTTATATGGGCTGCAGTCAAAAATAACGTAAATGAGAAAAATGTCACATTTAAGTTAGCTGACTTACAAAAAATAAGGAAGAGTTTAATAAAATTGATGCAAATGAGTGGAGAAAACGATGTGACCATGTCATTAAGAAGGAAGATGGATACAGGGACAGCCAGATTGTGGTTGATAACGCCATGGAAATCCCTCCAATTGTTATAAGTGTTAACAGTGACTTTTCCACTAAAAATTTTTCTTCCGATAATAAAGAAAATTAACCATTAGAAAATTATTTTTAATTACAACTTTTCTACACTTGATACTTGTTTTACTGTTATAATAAAACGAAAATATTAAAATTTAATAATTACTGTTACATTTAGTCATAGAATATTCTCTATTTAATTTGAAAAACAATATCATATTTTATTTGTTAGTTTAATTCAGAAATAATTAGTATTGTATTTATATATTATATTAAACAGAGTATTATAAATCAGTGGCTTTCTATTGAAATTGACTAAAAAAATATTAACAATTTCATCTTTCTAATAAAATATGAAATCTTGCGAAAAAATATTACTTCTATTTTAACTGTGTAATAATTATTTGAACTATACCGTTACGCCACTGGAAATATTTATCAGAAATAAAAGAATCATAGGGCGTAAACAATATATTTCTCTGTGACGTTGTGCGCATCCCGTCGCCAACTTAGCTGGCGTTTGCTGTCGTGGCGACGGCACGCAACCCTGGCGGACCTCTCTCTATATTTTGATATCTCGGGTGTTCTGATTGTCAACTCTTACCTTAACAATTTGATTCCAATATCATCATCATAGTCAATATTATCTTGGCAGATACACTTCGGTTCATCATTAAGCTTCAGCATCTCGAATAGTCTGATCAATGATACTGCTCCATTGGTTGCGGTCATCTGTTACAAGTATTGTCTCAGTATACTGCTTGTTGAGAAGCTTGAGAATATAGATTGGATATAATTTTCATATCACTGCTGTTAATATTCTTGCTTTTTAATACATCGTATGTATGTACATATACAGATCACGAAATTGTTTTATTGCCCATACAACACAATGGCAATCGCTGTGACATGTTACATGTTTCCACCTCTATATTCATTTCGCAGTAGGTACGAATTGTCGTAATTGTCACATTGACATGAAAAATTTCAAACGAAGTTCTGAAAGAATAAACAAATAATTAATAAAATGCCTATTACGTTGTATCAAATATAATGTTGATAAATTAAAGTGTACTGAAGTCGAAAGAAACTTCCAAATATGCTTAGATAGTAAAATATCAGAACATCCCAGAAGTGAGGTATATCCCACTGAACTTAACACAAATTGGGAGTTTATGAAAACCACGCTCAAAGAGACCGCAGAGGAAGTGCTGGGTGAAGTACCCAAGGGACAGCGAAACAACTGGTTTGATGAGGAATGCCAACGACTAACGAAAGAGAAAAACGACGCGTATCTGAAAATGATCAACAGAAGGACTAGGATCAATGTTGAAGAATATCGAGTAAAGAGACAAGAGGAAAAACAAAAACACAAACAGAAAAAGCGGCAACAAATTAATAAAGAGTTCGAAGAAATGAAAAACCTCAATAGAGAACACGAATACAGAAAATTTTACAAACAGGTTAACACAAAAAGAAAAGTTTTCAAGCCACAAGCGAACCAAGTCAAGGCCCTTAACGGAATTCTTTTAAACGAGAGAGTGGAAGTACTAGAAAGATGGCAGGAACATTTTAGTACGCTACTTAATGGAGAAAGTAGAGCTGAAGGTAGATATGATATAGAAATAGAACGGGAGGATACTGAACTACCAACTTTGGAAGAAATAAACAAAGCAATTCAGTCTCTAGCCAGAAACAAATCACCCGGAGCAGACAACCTACCTGCAGAAATATTTAAATGTGGCGGTCAAACATTTGTAACCCTCCTTCACAAACTACTAATACAGGTATGGCAAGAACGCGCGTTACCAGAAGATTGGAATACTAGAATTATATGCCCCATACACAAAAAAGGAAACTTTCTTGAATGTTCCAACTTTAGAGGGATTTCCCTTCTTAATACAGCATATAAAATTTTGTCCCTGATACTTAGCGAACGACTGGCACGGTATACTGACAATATAATAGGATCCTACCAAAGAGGCTTCTTAAAAAATAAATCTACCATTGATCACATATCATCCATCAGACAAATATTAGAAAAAACGACGAAGTACGACATAGACTGCCATTACATCTTCGTAGACTTTAAGGCAGCGTAGGATACTATTGACAGGTCCCAATTATATTCGGCGATGATCGAATTAGGAATACCAAAAGGATTGGTAGAATTAATTAAAATGACAATGATGAAAGTCAAATGTAAAATGCGCGTACAAGGGGATGTTTCAAAACCATTTAAAACCAATAGAAGACTGCGCCAGGGAGATGCGCTATCATGCACGCTGTTCAACCTAGCGTTAGAAAAAGTTATGGGATATTCGGGAATAAACTTAAAAGATATAAACCCGTAGTATACAAATAATGGCATACGCTGATGATATCGTCATAATTGCAGGAACCCAAAATGAAGCAGTGGAGGCTTTCACACGTATCAAAAATGCCGCAGAAAACATCAGACTTCTGATTAACATCCAGACAACTAAATATATGCCGGCCATATCAAGAATTTAACAAAATAACTTAGAGGTGCAACACGAAACGATAGAAATGGTAGAAGAATTCTGCTACTTAGGATCACTGGTAGACTACAAAAATAACACATCCAACGAGATAAAAAAGAATATGCGTGACTAACCGCTGTTATTTTGGCCTGGGCCCTCAACTAAGAGCGAGAAGTATGTCAATAGTAACAAAGTGCAAACTTCATAAAACAATAATATGCCCAGTGCTCACATACGGATCGGAAACATGGGCAATGACGACCCGAGATGAAGAGTTACTGCGAGTCTTTGAAAGAAAAGTATTGAGGACCATATATGTCGGAGTAAACGAACAGGGTCTGTGGAGAAGGCGATATAACTTTAAACTCTATAGACTTTTTGGTGATGCAGATATTGTGAAGACCATCAAAATAAACCGCCTAAGGTGGGTGGGCCACGTTATGCGGATGGATGAGAGTGATCCCACTAAAATAACTATGCGAAACAGGCCGGTCGGAAGAAGAAGAAGGGGGCGACCTAAACTCAGATATCTGGATGATGTACAGGAAGACCTGAGGGAGATTGGAGTGAGGGGCTGGAGAAGACAGACACTCGATAGGGAAGGATGGAAGAATGTTTTGAAGCAGGCCAAGCCTCACGAAGGGCTGTAGCGCCAACTGATGATGATTACGTTGTATACCGTCCAAAAAAAGTGAAACTTGTAACATGGTACTTTCAGGGTCATTCGATACGCAAAGTAATTGATTTATTTATTGTTGCCTTCGAAAATAGACCCCCACCAAGTGTTACAGCAGTTAAAAATACCATTCAACATTTTCAACAACAGTTGTAAAAAGTGTCATGAAGGTAATAAACCACGTGTTAGACCTATTGATGAGGAGCGTTAGAACAGGGATATTGATATTTATGCTTTTGAGGACAGGACAGCTAGTGAACCCTGCAATAGTGTACAAATTACTAGGGAAGTTAACGTGAATGCTCGAACTGTCCAGTGAGTTTTCAAAATGAACGGGTATCTCTGTTTTAAGATACAACCAACACAAGAACTGTTTCCGGAAGATAACTTTAGGCTGATGGAGTTTTGTGAAATTATATTAGAATGAAAATATACACTTTTAAAAAAATATTTTATTTTCTAACGAATCTTTATTTTCGTTACATAAAAAAAAACAATCCATCCGTTGCAAGGTACTGTTCTCGGAAAAATAAACACCCAAGTGCTAAAGTGCGAACGCAGCATCCGCAAAAGTTAATTGTTTGTACTGGAACGTTAGGCGACCATATTGTCGGTCCATTTTTTACCGATGGAAACCTAAACGGCCCCAAATATTTACAACTTTTACAGAATGAGATCATTCCGGCAGTTCGACGACTTCCCGTTAATTTTCAGGAGGCTTATTTATAACAGGATGGGTGTTCGGCTCACAACTCTAGAGCAACTATTGACTTCCTTAATCAAACGTTTCCTGATCGACTGATAAGTACACGTGGTACAAATAACTGGCCCGCTAGATCCTGCGACTTAGCGCCTAACGATTTCTTTTTTGGGGTTTTCTTAAAGAAAACCTTTATAGGCATCAGTTTGAAAGGGCAACAAACCGAATTAAGGGCAAAAATACTTTATTTCTCTACAAGAATAACACCAGACCTACTCCAAAATATAAGGAGGTGGAATATTTGAGCCCTTATTTCATTAATCTGCTTTCCCGGTTATAGGAATATTTTTTCTTGGTAAAAAGTTTATTCTAATAAGCGGGTTTGACTGTATTATAAAAGGTGGGTAGATGTGAATTCTTAATGTTTCATATAAATTTTTCTTAAATTATATAGAAGGCAGATAATAAGATACTTAAACTTAATATCTATTCAGTAATGTTATGTTTTTGTTATTATTTTAAAGTAAAATTGTGGCTTATTCCCCGTAAAAATAGTAAATTGTATTAACATGCCACACGAAAATACTTTCCGACCAATGTCATGTTTATGTCAAATGCAATGTAAGTAAAACCAATATTATTAATATAATATAATTGTTTGTTCTCCTTAAAACAACATTCCCTTCTATGTAACTAAACATAAACTCTATTAAGCAGTTCCATCCATGTGCATCCTGTATGCAGTAGAGACATTATATAAGTGGCCAGTTAAAGCGTATCAATTTCTCATGCCATTAACGAAGCATATCTCCGCAAACATTTCTACTTAGGCCCTTAGGTTGACCTTTTGTCCCTTTGGTTGGTCGAGCTTACAGTTCTTGTAAATAGCGTTGTTCGGTTGGTGGACAGAATGGGGATTATCTCAGATTATGAGCAGTTGGGAAATGCTAAAATGAATTGGATGAGAGAGTCTATGTTTAAATATTGGATATGTTCATTAGCGGCGTATCAATAATATATATTGAAAACAAACATTCTTTTTATAATTTATATAAAAATTACATCTGGAACGACTGGATTATCAACTGAAACGTCAAAATAAAAAAAGTAATTTAAATTAAAATCATTGAAGTTGTTACAAAAATATTCTGTTTTGAAATTTAAAGGTGGTAAGTAGTCGGACCAGCTCTTTAACATTTGGTTTAAATCCAATATATACCCGGAGAGTGGGGTGGGTAAAATGTTATGGCCCAATTTTATCGAATAATGCCGGGTATCAGACCATTAGCCATAACCCAGCGGAGGTGTTGTTGTCACCTATCTATGGTTGTTACCTGTCAAGAACTACACTTTATGTTTATAGTTTAAATTTTTATTTAATAGTGAAGTTAATTGTAAGAATGCTTAGAGTAAATATTATGGATTGTTACAATGATTTGAATAACCCCAGCGTATATATATACCTTAGTTGTACACTACTTTATCAACGGTAAGTTTCTAACTTAATATTATATCACACCGTTTGTATTTTGTGGTAATTTATTCCTACTAAGTTTCTAACACTAACTTAACTAAATTAAATAAACCTTGTAATCTATACCCCTAATTAGTAACTAAATATCTAACTTTACTTGTGATCTAACTTAATCTAATTATACTTTAAACTACTAATTATAATTTAAGGTTACTTTTATTTCAGATATCAATAGTTTCAATTATCTAAACGTCTGGTGGAAGAGAAGGTTATTATAAATACATCAGTTGTATGTAACCACAGATAAACTATTTGAATATGTGACTAGTATTATCCCAAATATGATAAGGTAGACAAGATGGTTGCAGGGAAGGTAAAATGGTTAATTCTCACCAAGTTTATTGTTCACTTTCCTTCTTAGGGTCTATAGCTTGGTCTTCTATATATCCAATAACCCTACAATCAGCTTCTTGAAGTTGGTGATCCAAACGACGAACAGCTTGTATGGAAGCCAATGAAAAGTAAACACCAAATAGAAGATTTGAAGGAGGAGAAGAATATAAAATAAAAGTATAAGGTCTGAAAGTAAAAGAATAGTCTTAGAAAGTGTTTAAGTTGTGATTGATGGAATAATAGGTCTTAGATAGTACTTACCGTTGATATAAGGTGACCTTAATGTAAAATAATTCTCAATCAAGAATTTAATCCGCTATAAGCGCCTATTTTACAAATAGAATTGATTCCTGATCCTGTTGAGGTTAAATTGAGTTTTAAATCCAGAAATTTCCTGTATATTCAGTACCCTTGGCACATGTGAACCCAAAAATCTCAACTTTTTTCCTCAAAAAAAAAACAACTCAAAAAAACCCACAAATCCAACTTTTAAACGAACTGATGACAAGATATTTTGTCTCCAACCTATTAGGACCAACAATTCAAAGTACAACTTTTAGTTCCATGAACCAATAAATTGACCTTTAGAAGTTGATGTCAAAGATCCTATAAGAAGAGGCTAAATGTCATGTCACTTAAGATAAGCAGACCCTGCCATTAACCTAACAGGTGACAGTTTTGATAAAGAAAACATTTGATAAGAAAACAATAACCTAAGAAGAAGAACAATTTGAAAGATACATGAAGATACTAGCAGAAGAAAAATCAAGCCTTTTATGAAACTATAACTAAGTAAGTTTTTATAAAATAACTTCAAAGCCAATTTATTGTCTATTTTATTTCTAGTTTCATTGACCACATAAGGAAAATAAACAAAGGAAATATTAAACCTGTAACAAAGTTTATTTCCAAACTGTGTGTAATAATCTAAGAAATAACTGGTATCGTCATTTTAGTACTCACAACTAGTATCATGATTCCTGAGTTAGAAGTTGACCAGTATAGTAGGAAAATATCAGCACTAAAGTTAAATGAATTTTAAGTTAAATATACCCGTTAAAAAATTACGAGAGTAAGTTGATGAAGTTCCTAAGGAGTAGTTACATCAGAGACTCAGACTCAGACTCAGAGACTGAGTAAGTCAGATTATTACATTATTATTTATCAACAAAAATTTCTATTTGACAACAAAAGAAGAACCACGAAATGTTTCACATGCAAACAAGAAATTTTTATCTTTTTTTTTTATGCCGGCTTAATTGCCTTATTGTTTTGATAAAGGATCGCATCCAGATCTAATGACTAATTACAAAATTTATTTAAATGGATAATATTAATTCCGAATTAGCTCAAGAAATGTATTTTATTACCAATACCTAAAAAACGTACTCATCAGTAACCAGTACTCTTAATTTTCCATCCAGAAAGCAAGCTACTGTATTCAGTTTATTAGGAAATTTAAAATTAGAAGATTACCTTGAATCAATGGGATCAGTTATATTTTTAAAAGATATAGCATTCTCTTCACGTATAGCTAATAATAATATTTGTATTTATTTATTTAAAGAATAATTTCTTCTTCTTCTTGTAGTGCCTATCTGTTTAGAATGTTGGCGACTATCATGGCAATCTGTGTTTTGTACACTGCTGTTCTGAAAAGATTTATGGTTGTTTTTGTGTTGAACCATGTAAGTAGATTTTATAGCCAGAAAATCCTTCACCTTGCTGGTCTTATATATATATATATATATATATATATATATATATATATATATATATATATATATATATATATATATATATATATATATATATATATATACTTAGTGACATTAGAAGTGTTACCCCAGAAGGAATAATTTCTTGAACTTAATTTTTTGGCAACATGCTAGATTTATATCAAGAATGAAACGATAACGTTGTCAAGAATTTTTATTAACAAGTAATCAAAAAAAAATTAATAATGTGTTTGGCGACCCCGCAGCTGAATACACTCCTGTATACGTCTGGGCATTGACAAAATGAGATGATCGATGTCTGCTTGTGGCACCTCGTTCCAAACAACTTGAACTTCATGTATTAACTGTGCCAGAGCCTGTGGAGGAAGGTGCAAAGTGGACAGTCTCCTTCCATCATATCCCATACATGTTCGATAGGATTTAAATCCGGAGCACGGGGAGGCTACGACAAAACATTAACGCCAGCTTCTTGGAGAAAGTCCATTATTTGATGAGCAATATGGGGACGCGCGGTGTCTTGCTGAAAAAGGACGTCTTGACGGCCGTCGAGATAAGGCAGTAAAGTGGTTTGTAAGATGTCATCATCATAACGCACAGCTGTCATATTGCCTCGAATAAATACAAGTGGTGACCGGCTACCATAGGCAATAGTCCCCCAAACCATTACTCCAACTGTCCTGTGTACATGCCTCTCAACAGCAAACCCGGTATCTCGTCGTTCTCCAAGGCGGCGTCTTACCATGCTAACCATCATGCATTCCTAAACAGAATCAAGATTCATCGCTTAATGCTATATTACGCCATGCTGCCACCCAATGCTGCCGTTCTCTGCACCAATTCAAACGTTGATGACAGTGGTCCACAGTCAAAGGAAGGACTAGTCGTGGGCGGAATGAAACCAGTCCAAAGGCTCGAATGCGACGGTATAATGTACGCATACTAACAGGTCTACCTACTACTCCAAACCATTGGTCAGCAATTAGACGCGTAGTAGCAAAACGGTATCGCAGAGCCAGTAAACTTAAGCACCTATCTTGACTCTCTGTGGTACGCCTCGATTGACCAGTTGGTCTTCTTCGTGTTCCTCTACCTTCGATTGTCCACACACAGCAGACACGCAAAACCGTCATTACCATACAATTAACACGACGGTCAACTTTGTGATATGACAAACCCATATCTCTATACGCAATAATTCTACCCCTGTCAAAATCGCTAACATGGTGGTAATTTTGGTGTCTTCGAACTCGAGGCATTTTCTTACACTGAATACAATTAGACTGAGGAATAATAACTAAAAATTTCTATAATTTTTACAAATCGGTCTCTTTACAAAAAAATTTAAAGATAAAACTTTATTTTTACAAAAAGTAGAGAAGATAAAACATTGGTATTGTTATCATAGCATGTTTTAAATATAGTCATTATGTTGCCGAAAAATTAAGTTCAAGAAATTATTCCTTCTGGGTGTAACACTTCTAATGTCACTGAGTATATATATATATATATATATATATATATATATATATATATATATATATATATATATATATATATATATATATATATATATATATTATTGTGATATTTAAAGTCTTGGTGCGCCAAGCAATAATTAGCTAATTAATTTTTTTGATTAATTAAAATTATTTAAATGATATGATTATGACTCTATCACAATTTTTAATTCTTTTATCTCAGGGTTAAATTCGTGCTTCAATATCTATGCTATTACATGTGAAAGGTAAGGTCCAGAGAATACCGGAATAATAAAAAACACATATGATCTAACACTATATATTGAAATAAAAATAATGAAATAATTCACACTCAAAAGTTTTCAATAAACAAATCTCATATAAGGATTCTCAAAATTTTGTTCTCCGTACGTGAACAATCAAAATTTATGGTACAAACAATATTAATTGAAAACTCAAAATCCCAAACTATTCTAACTCTCCTAATCAAAACATTTATATCCTTTCTCAATTACGTGTAAAATTTTGTTATCAATAAAAAAAAACTGCAGAAACAAAAATATCTCTCTCTGATGATGAGTGGTCCAAATCCTTGTTCCTTGTAGACTATATTATCTCCTCTCAACCGCTCCCTATGTAAACAGCAATCTTACACAGATTGTTGCAAGTATATCGTCCTTAATGATCTCCTTCAAAAGCACAAATCATTCAAATTATGATAGCCTTTCTCCTCTCGATAAACTGAATCTCTCGTTGGCCCGAGTGAAAAATGACTCTTGGAATATCTTCTCTTTACGATAAACTGAATCTGTCGTTGGCCTGAACAGTGACTCTTGGAATATAAGTAGAGAAATATGACTTACAATATTTTGCTGCTTCAGCTTCTGTCAGATACACTAACTCCACAAAAACTCACTAACATTCCACTACTGCTTGCTACATTTCAGGAACCGCCAGAGAACAATCACCGTTCCTCTCCCAGACTTGGAAACCAACTGATCCTCTCTTCTCTCCGCTCAATCTCCCTAAACTTTTTTCTACATACTTATCCCACCTTTTTCACTCTCCGCCAATCAAAACTCGTCACAATTCCCCCATTTTTTCATTTCGATAACAAACAAATTTTTACCTATAATTATAAATTTCCTAAAACTTATTTACAAATAATATTTTTCTATAATTTTTAAAAACTAACAAAAACCTCTTTCTATAATCCCTTCTATTGTCTTTAATCACTGCATTAATGTATTTTGGAAAACCCCGTTCAATTGTCTTTTTGTTTTCACTTAAAATTATGCGGGTCACTCAAGTATAACAAAGAAATAATTTATGCAAAGCTTAACATTTTGTTTAGTACAGGTTTTTCAAGAAATTAATAACTCTCCTTCTTCGAAATGTTTGTTGGATATTATCCTACTTATCTGAATTATTTTAATGTTATTGAATTTTGAAATATTTTAAACAAACCAATATTTTTCTCGATTTTACATATCATAACAAATCCCCGCCATTTGATCTGCCGAAAACTCTTTGTTAAATTTTAAACATGACAAAAGTTTTCTAGGATCAAATTATTTCATTATGTTATTAAAATCTACTTATGATACTGACAAATGTCGTGAATGTTAAAATACCCCGTATATTGCCTGTCTTTATACGGGATTGGATATATTTTCGTTTTAAATTTTTCCAAGTATTTTCCCTTAAAAGAAAGTTCATAATTTTTAACCACTTGATTTACTTTATTAACAAAATCTCCATGGTTTCCTAAAATCTTCTCTATTTCCTTCTCCATGTTTTTTTCACAATTTATTTTTCTTTCATCCACCTTTTGTTCACATGTGTTCACTGTCCATAATACTTCTTCACAAAATTCTAAATTCTCGTCCATCAATGCCATTTTTTCTTCTGTTTTCTTTTTATCCTCTAATTCCCTTTGGTATTCCGAGCACCATGTTTCTATTCCTTTCATTTCTCTGATGATACCTTCTTTTTCTTCCTGCTTCCATTCCGTTTTATCGTCGGTTGCCAACAATTCTTCTGTACCTTCTATTTCCTGTTTTTCTCTGGTCTCCATCTTATTTTCCTGCTTTCTTTTCGAACTCTTCTTCTTTTTCTTCCTTCTCTTTTTCTTTTCTGTTAGATCTTGTTCTTGTACTTTAGGTTTATCCTCTACAGTCATATCGATTTCTTTGCGTTTTTCCTGTGCATTGATCCTTCCAGAATTTGTTTTCCTATCTGTTTGCTTTTCTTCTCCTGTGTTGTCTGGTTCTGTTCTGATTTCCAGTTTATTTTTCGAAAAATTTATGGTGATATCTTTTTTCCTCAATTCATCAATTCCCGCTATCATATCGTGATTTAAATCTTCAATCACCACACATTTCATAATATGGAATTTGTTTCCCACTCTTATCTGTACTCCCAAGCCTTCGTTTACTGTCGTCAAATTTTTATTGTTTGCACCCACTAAATCAACCCTAGGAATCTTATACACAAATCTGTCCAAATTTAATTCTTTTACTAGTTTTTTATTGATTAGCGATATCTCCGATCCAGAATCAGTCACAATTTTAATCGCTTTATGTTTTATAAATGCATCTAAAAATATTAGATTAGAATTAGAAATTTGTCTGTCGTTTCCTATTGCTACATGATTCATCTCCCTTCTATTTTGTTGTTGGAAGCTCTGGTTATTTCTATCGTCCCTTTGTTCGTTAGTATTCCTATTCGGAGGATTTTGTGCATCTCTATTCCTGTTGTGATTTTCATATGTTCTCTGTTGTGTGTCATTCCTGTTATCGTAATTTTGTTGTCTATTGTAATTATTGTAATTTCTCGGCCTATATTCGTTTGTTGATCTGGGATGTCGGTTTCTCTGGTCATAATTTGATGAATACCTACTTTCCGCTCCATTATATTGGTCATGTTGTCTTCTATTTCTCATTTCTTTTCTTTTCGCTTCTTTTAATTAAAGGAATTGGCACAAACTATCAATATCTTGATAGTTTCTCAAAATCACGTGATCTTCCAACGTTTCCTCAAAATGTCTGCTGATCATTTCTACCAGCTGTTCGGTAGAATATTTGTATTCTAGATATTTTGAATTGTTATATATCTGCAAAGCATATCTTTCTTCAGATATTCCCATTTTTTCGTGATATTTTCCATTCTGTAGCTCTTGGTTGATTTCTCTCTGTTTATTTTTCCCCCAGAAATAGTTGAGAAATTTATTTTCAAAATCTGTCCAATTTTCAAACTCATCTTCCTTGCTTTCATACCATAACGCTGCTCCTTCTTTCAAATGGTTTCTAATTGTTTCTTTGCAATCGTCAAAATATCTAATATGTTGTAATTTGGTTTTCAAATTTTTAACAAACGGTACTGGGTGTGTTTTCCGAATATCCCCGCCAAACTGTATTTTTATGTCACCCGGACTTTGGATGAGTACTTCTCTCCTGTCTCCCATCTCTCGTTGTTTTCTGATATCCTCAATTTGTTTTTCTATTTCTTTCTTGTCTTCTTGTAGCGCCATTTCAAATTTTTCTTCCAACTGTTCTATTTCCTTTTTCTGGAAATTTCGTATCTCCTTCATTGTATCTTGGATATCTTTAATCTCTGTCTCTTGTTTTGCATTCTTTAGGGTTATTTCTTCTATCTGTTGTATTAGTTCTTTCTTTATCCCCTCAACACATCCTTTAATTTCCTGTTCATAGTTTTCCAAACGCTGCTCTATATTCCTGTTATTTAGTTCTATTGCTTGCCTTGTTTCCCGTTGGTTTTCTTCCATTGTTTGTGATGTTTCTTGTTGATTTCTATCCATTTTATCCATTTTTTGTGACTGGAGTTGCATTAGTTGTAATATTTTATCTATTCCTGATAATTCTTTTTTCTCCTCAACTATTGTAACATTTCCTTAATTATCCGATCCTTCTTCAACAATTGTTTCCTCTTCTCTGTTATCCTCCTTCCTTTCTTGCATTTTGCTTTGACTCCTTGTGGTCGACATGTTGTTTCTTTTCGTTACTGTTTTTGTCCCCGCCAAATGTGAAATTTTACAACACTCTATATGTTTCAGAACACGACAATATTTCTCCCCAAATGTATTAAATTTTCACGACAAATATCAAATATGCAATCAGTAAAATTCAAATAATTTAAAATAAATATCAAATGTACGATTGGTAAAGAAAATAAAATCAAATAATTCAATAGCAGTAAATATCCACTAACTACGATCAATCAATAAATCAAATTTATATTCCCTGGAAAAATTGTCAAAATACTTTCAAATTCAAATTCCCTCAATGTTATATGTTTTTATCTCTGGATCACCTGTACTTATTCCAGATCTCTTTCCCTTCCTTCAAATGTAAAGCTGCGATATTTTCAAGCCCCACGTTGGGCGCCAGTTATTGTGATATTTAAAGTCTTGGTGCGCCAAGCAATAATTAGCTAATTAATTTTTTTGATTAATTAAAATTATTTAAATGATATGATTATGACTCTATCACAATTTTTAATTCTTTTATCTCAGGGTTAAATTCGTGCTTCAATATCTATGCTATTACATGTGAAAGGTAAGGTCCAGAGAATACCGGAATAATAAAAAACACATATGATCTAACACTATATATTGAAATAAAAATAATGAAATAATTCACACTCAAAAGTTTTCAATAAACAAATCTCATATAAGGATTCTCAAAATTTTGTTCTCCGTACGTGAACAATCAAAATTTATGGTACAAACAATATTAATTGAAAACTCAAAATCCCAAACTATTCTAACTCTCCTAATCAAAACATTTATATCTTTTCTCAATTACTTGTAAAATTTTGTTATCAATAAAAAAAAACTGCAGAAACAAAAATATCTCTCTCTGATGATGAGTGGTCCAAATCCTTGTTCCTTGTAGACTATATTATCTCCTCTCAACCGCTCCCTATGTAAACAGCAATCTTACACAGATTGTTGCAAGTATATCGTCCTTAATGATCTCCTTCAAAAGCACAAATCATTCAAATTATGATAGCCTTTCTCCTCTCGATAAACTGAATCTCTCGTTGGCCCGAGTGAAAAATGACTCTTGGAATATCTTCTCTTTACGATAAACTGAATCTCTCGTTGGCCTGAACAGTGACTCTTGGAATATAAGTAGAGAAATATGACTTACAATATTTTGCTGCTTCAGCTTCTGTCAGATACACTAACTCCACAAAAACTCACTAACATTCCACTACTGCTTGCTACATTTCAGGAACCGCCAGAGAACAATCACCGTTCCTTTCCCAGACTTGGAAACCAACTGATCCTCTCTTCTCTCCGCTCAATCTCCCTAAACTTTTTTCTACATACTTATCCCACCTTTTTCACTCTCCGCCAATCAAAACTCGTCACAATTCCCCCATTTTTTCATTTCGATAACAAACAAATTTTTACCTATAATTATAAATTTCCTAAAACTTATTTACAAATAATATTTTTCTATAATTTTTAAAAACTAACAAAAACCTCTTTCTATAATCCCTTCTATTGTCTTTAATCACTGCATTAATGTATTTTGGAAAACCCCGTTCAATTGTCTTTTTGTTTTCACTTAAAATTATGCGGGTCACTCAAGTATAACAAAGAAATAATTTATGCAAAGCTTAACATTTTGTTTAGTACAGGTAATTCAAGAAATTAATAACTCTCCTTCTTCGAAATGTTTGTTGGATATTATCCTACTTATCTGAATTATTTTAATGTTATTGAATTTTGAAATATTTTAAACAAACCAATATTTTTCTCGATTTTACATATCATAACAATATATATATATATATATATATATATATATATATATATATATATATATATATATATATATATATATGTATATATATATATATATATATATATATATATATATATATATTATCATCATCATGTAGCGGTACAACCCCGGGTGAGTCTTGGCTGACAGTACAACTTTTTTCCAATTTGTTTGTTCTTCCATCAACCTAGGGTCAAATGGAATGTTCATTTTCCGGAGACCTGCTTGGATGTTATCTCTATCGCATTCTGGAACGTCCGAGTGGTCTTTTACCTGTGGGAATCTCCTCTCATACTAGTTTTACAAGTCTCTCGTTATGCAGTCTGTGCACGTGGCCAGCCCATCTTAGTCGCTGTGATTTAATTTCTTGGACAATATCGGCGTCATTTTAGATTGCTTTTAAGTATTTTTTTTTTCGTTCAAAGCGTCTGAGCTTTTCTTCGTTTGCTTTGGTCATGGTCCACGTTTCGCATCCGTATGTTATTACAGGTCTGACGATGGATTTATAGATTTTAATCTTTGAACTTCTTGTAAGATTTCTTGGTTTTATGAGCTTATCCAGTGCGAATAGAAAGCAGTTTGCAGATTGTATTCTGTCTTTTATTTCTTCAGTAACATCGTTGTCAGCTGTAATTACGGCCCCCAGATACTTAAAACGATGTACTCATTCGAAGCAAAAGAGAAATGGCTGGAAACAAAATGCGTGGAAATAGAAGAACTACAACAAAGGCACGATTTTTTTAATTTACATAAAAAGGTAAAAGAGTTTACATCGACTACCAAGAGAACGACTTTTCACACCATGCTGAACACGGATGGAAAACTGCTAGAATCAACGGAAGACAAACTGAAAGAATGGGAAAACTAAATTAAAATTCTTTTTCACGACATACGAGAAGAACCAAGATTGGAAAATAACAACGAAGGGCCAACTTTTCTGAAATCTGAAATCATAAATGCAATTAATCATCTTAAAACAAATAAAAGCCCAGGTCCAGACGGAATATACCCAGAAACGTTAAAATTAATCAGCGAAGAACATATCGAAATATTTGTCCTTTTATTCAATCGCATTTATGATACAGGTAAAATACCCCAAGATTGGCTGGAGTCAATATTCATCCCACTACCAAAAAAGCCAAACCCACAACACTGCAATGAGTTCCGTCTGATAAGCCTTATAAGTTATGCAGTAAAAGTCCTACTAAAAATCGTACATAATCGTATCTATAGAAAGTGCGAAACAATCATCGGAGACGATCAGTTTGGATTCCGAGCCGGCATGGGAACAAGAGAAGCCCTGTTCAGTTTACTAGTTCTCGCCCAAAAATGCTACGACCAACAGAAAGATATATTTATATGCTTTATAGACTTCGAAAAAGCATTTGATAGAGTAAGACACGACCTACTATTAGAACGTTTGCAAGAAGTCGGTTTAGATGGAAAAGACATCAAATTCTTAAAAAACTTGTACGGGAACCAAAACGCCAGAGTTAGGATCGAAGGTTCCACATCCGCAGAAGTAGAAATTAGGAGGGGAGTTAGACAAGGATGTGTTCTGTCGCCTCTGCTGTTTATTCTTTACTCCGAGTTTCTATTTAAAGAAGCATTGGAGGATTCCAAGGATGGAGTCAAGGTGAATGGCCTAAATATCAACAGTATCAGATACGCCGATGATACAGTGTTAATTGCGGATTCCGACGTAGGTCTACAACGACTCATCGACAAGACCAACTCGACCTGTGAGCAATTTGGTATGAAAATAAACATTAAAAAAACCAAAGTGATGTAAAACCGAAAAAACCAAAATGTACCTCAACCTTGCACAATAAATGGGCACATTTTAGACAGGTCAATAGATTTAAGTACCTGGGATGTTGGATCGATAGCAGCCTAAATCCTGATCTAGAAATAAGATCGAGAATAGAACAGGCCAGAAAATCTTTCGAAAAAATAAAAAAACTGCTTTGTGATTCTCGAATAAAACTCGAAATTCGACTTCGTTTATCAAAATGCTACGTCTGGTCGACTCTTCTATATGCAGTTGAAACGTGGACCCTTAAAACATCAACCGTAAATAAATTGGAGGCCTTTGAAATGTGGATCTACCGGAGAATACTCAAAATTTCATGGACATCGCATACCTCAAACGAAGAAGTGCTGCATAGAATAGGTAAGGAAAGAGAACTTTTTAACACAGTAAAAGTTAGAAAAACATCATACCTAGGCCACATACTGAGAAATAATAGGTACCAATATGCCCAACTTATAGTGAAAGGAAAAATCGAGGGAAAGAGAGGCCTAGGAAGGAAAATACTATCGTGGCTCAGAAACATCCGACAATGGACAGGGCTAAATTTTGAACAGCTAATAAGAACAGCTGAAGATAGAGAAGATTTTAAAATTGTAGTAGCCAACCTCCATTGAGGAGAGGGCACTTTAAGAAGAAGAAGAAGAAGAAGACTCTTTCGAAATTGAAGGTGTTGACTGTCACATTTTATCCTATTCTGTCTCTTCGTGTCGTTCTATTTATACAAATATATTTCGTCTTCTCTTTATTAATCTTCAGCCCTACTTGTTGCTCCTTCCACCTTGTTCAAGACGTCTTTCGTGGATAGGATGGAATCTCCAACGAGATCCATGTCATCTGCATATGCGAGTAATAGCTTGAGACCTTGAACCGATAGCAATTCTGGTTTTATTTCTGCCAACCTCATGGCTTTCTCTAATACAAGGTTAAAAAGTAGTGGAGATAACGCATCACCCTGTTTGAGTCCACTGTTGATTTCAAAGGTGCCAGACAGTTTATTATTTATACGTAGGTACTTTAGATATTTCACACTCATTACAGACTTTGGTCATCCGAATGAGTTTCTTTGGTATTGAGAACTCCGCCATGGCATTCCATACTTAGCTTCTTTCTACGCTATATGCATGTCGAAAGTATATGAAAAGATTGTGCGTTTTAATTTATATATATTTTTTTTGTTTTAAATTGCACCAAAATGTAGGTATATTTTATCGTGTATAGGTACATAATAATATATGGAATATAGTGTGTGATTTTTAAAAAAGACAGCATTAAAAATGAGACAAATGATCTTCTTTTTCTGCTTTTTTTTATAGTTCTTCGTTAATTAATTTTATCATGGTAACAGATTAAGAATTTTTGACAATTTTGCAAAGTTGATAACTTTGGCAATTTTAGTTTTTTTCTTGGTTAAGTTTTGTCTCGGGGGGATAACTTGACGGTAACTCATCTACAACACCATACGTGTTGCTCTAGGATATTAGTGATTAGTGTATAAAATACTCTAGGCATTCATCCCTTTTTACGTCGAGATGCTGAACTGGAACGATATCTTCTGAATTTTACTTATAATCCCAGAAGATATTTGGATTCTTACATGCACTTGTATCGAAAAATGATGAAATAAAACGCCAATTGTAGAATACGAAACAAAGCCATAACACAGAATCTAAGGCAGGTATGTGGGACAGAGCCCCGCTGATCGATTCCCTAGAGTTTGGGGCTCTAGGAGAGACCGAGGTAGACTGTTTTTGGCTTATAATTTATTGTCAGATGCTTCACTCTGGGTGTTTTCTCTGTTTCTGATGTTTTGTTGTCCTGTTTTAGGTTTTCTACCTCTCCAGGATGTGGTTTGTTTTTTGTGCTGGCTGTTGTTTTCTTTCTGGCTTCATGATTTCACTGGTGGTTTGTTTTTTGGACTTGTCGTCGGAGGAGCGCACTGGACAACCAGAGACGAAAGGGGCATTGGTTAAACGGTCCTTTTTAGACTTTATTGTTCTAAAAAATAACTTAGTGTATATGTGAATATGTATGTTTACAAATTGATAGATTAATAAAAGTGTTGAAACGCGATAGCGTGAGGACAGCTGTGGCTGTATCCTCAGTAATAGACAGATATCATTGTGCAATGGGATCGGGAAACCACAGAAAACCGATCCCCTCTGCCTAGGTAAGCTCGAAGTGAGCATTTAAAAGTTATTGCGATGACGATAATAGAGGAGAGTTGCCTCCTGTATGTCAATTCAGTAACGTTTGTCAACGAATTCAGTAATTTTAAAAAGTCCAAAAATTAATTCAAAAGGTTCGTAAGACACACACGCACAACACTTATTTTAAACCTGGGGGCCGGATGTTACTGCCTCTCCCTCTGCGGCAGGCTCAATCCACGGTCGATATACCATTTCTTCCAGTGATTTTGTCTTCTTTTCTGCTATCAGCCTTATTCTGTGGTCTCCTAGGCGAGTTTGCAAGGGCCTCCGTGGTGACGGGAGGGCAGGCAAGAACTGTGGCTACTCCAGGATCTCCGTAGCTTCCGGAGCTTCAAGCGTTAAAGAAATCTGGCTCGTTGAGACAGCTGATACACGAAAGGCATCAGGAGAGCTCGATGGCGGAGTGTTAGAGTATAGCTTTCTAACACTTTGTGGCTTTTCCCGCTGTTAGAGTATAGCTTTGTTACACTCAGTGGTTCTCTTCACTGTTTTATTGACTTCAACCCATGTTGAAGTCAATGGTGTGTTGCCTTCTGTGGATCAGAAACTGGGTCGCAGGTTCGGATTTTAATCCATACTTGGGCGCCATGTCATCTCGGGGGACATAACTTGACGGTAACTCGTCTCCAACATAGTACGCTCTGCTCTTGGGTATTCGTGTATTAGTGTATGAATATATTGGTCACTCTGACCGAGCACTTGGCGACATAACTTAAGTCAAAACTTGTATGGTCGAATGGATATTTCAACTTAGAATTTTTTTTGACTAAGCAAAACTTACCTAAGATTTTAATTAGGTCACGTTGCGTTGGTGGAACCGGACGTTAGTGTTTTAGAAAATATAGTTTAAACTATCCTGGTAAACTGGGGACGAGTGATCATCGGTTTTATTGTAACTAGTTGACAATAAGAGGGAAAGTTCTTGAGGCGAGAGATACTAACAAATAAACTAGCAAGTAGGTATTGTGTAGATTGTTTGTTGAAATGAATGTAATGTGTTATATTATTTAAAAGTTGTTTACATTTATTCAGTAGGTTTATTTTAAAAATGTGTGTTAAATTATTAAATTATTTATTTAGAACAGACAGTTCTATAACAATAAATGAAGATAGATGTATAATTTGTGGTTGTGCAATAACTCCAACTTATAATTATTAAATTATGATAAATTGATTTGGTCTATAATAAGGCAGAATTGTTGTGATGTCAAATAAATTTAAATTGAAAATTAAAAACACATAAGGATACTTAGGGACAAACATAACACAGTCAAAAAGACACAACAGACATTTAAGTTAAAAGGAAGGCACTTAGTGGCACTATATCACTTCTCAGGAGAGGAACTGGCAAAAAAACTAGTTTTTTGTTGTCTAATAAATTTTTAAGAAGTAAAGTAAACAAGTAATTGTAGGTTAAAGTGTAACATTTCTTCCTTTAGTTTATTAGTATTGTAAACAAGGTTAACTAACTTTATATTGTAAACTAAAAATAAATAACTGAAATAGTGAATAAATATTTAAATGGATAGTTTAAATCTAATATGAATAATATTGGCATTTATTTAACAAAGACTAGTCTTTAATAATTATATTATTAGTTTTAAATATATATTCATCTGTTTACGACTTCATAAAAAGCTTCAAGTGACGAATACTTTTGTCTATATAATAAGCATAATTTACAATAAGTTTATACCCAATGACGAACCGCCTATGATGGTAATTTGTAAGCGTTAGTTTTAAGTCGCTAGCTATAAATAATCAACCCGGACAATCATTTGTTTTAAGGGAATTAACTTTGAGAAAGAATTATCCCGATGCCGCTTAATAAATAATCGAAACCAAAATATGTCATATGGTACAGATTTACTGTGTTTAGGATCACCATTTGTCTGCAAACAAAGTTACGCTATGAAAATATTTTTGTCGATATAAAAACGATTGATAAATAAATAATATTAAAATATAATTTAACCCATTATTGTATTTAACCTGCATGAACTTTCTTTCGTTCTTCTTGTAATATCCTCTTTCGAATAGTTCTGCATGTTAGAAGTCATCAATACAATATGGACTTTGATCATGGCTAAGAGACGAGAAAGCGATCACTAAGCAGTGTCAGGAAAGTTTGTAAACAAAATGTATTGTAGTAAAATAAAAATAGCATTTTATACATAAAAGAAATTCAATTCCAAAGTGCTTAGAAAATGAAAAAATTTGCAACTAAGACAAAATCAACGGGAATGAGTTTCCAGGAAGGTTTCGAAGTCACTAAATAGGAATATGGTAACGATGATGGTCCTTAAGCTACCTAATACCCAGGGAAGAACTTGTCCCCTGGAGTTTTATAATATTTTAATTCGAAATCGGTCGAAAGTCATTGCTTGGGGGTTTTCAACAGTGAACATCGTCTTCTAAAGTTTTATGTTCCACATAAGGCACACCTCCAATTTCAATACCTTTTATAGTATATATTGAAACAATTAGAAATATGTTACTTTTGTTTAAAATCGATTTAAAGTCATTCCTGGGGGGTTTTTAAGATTGATAAACACAAATATTCTAACAGCGATGAACCTCAAACTACCTGTGGCGCAGTGCGGACCTCTCTTTACAGTTTTATATTATTTTTATTCGAAATCAGTCAAAAGTTATAATATTCGTTATATTATTTGTTAACCTCATAAATTCCCGAGTAATAATTTTTGGCTTGTTTCGAATGAAAATAATATGAAACTCTATAAAGTTGTATATAAAAACTGTAAAGTTGTCAACCGTGACATTTCAATTTGTTCTCAAGATAAGTGAACAAAGACGAGGCACTAATGGCAAATTTAACGTATCTTGTTGAAATGTACACTTCCAAATTTGCAGTATAAAAAATTTTGGAGTCCACTATATTTTTATTCCGTAGCGATTTGGTTTTTGCTAGCTAAATATGTCCATAGCTGTTCCTTATGTTTCGAGAAAAGCCGCATTGCCATATTTCTGAAGCTTTATTTTTATGCCTTTTATCTCCCTTAGGTCCAGGTAAATGGGTCACAATATTTTCAGCGCGTGTTCAATCATTTCATGCTGATGCAGGATATTTTTGCCACCTGATAGTTCCATCTGTACCGATAAGACAGGGTATTCTTGCAGTTTGTTCAATTAAAATTTCTTCCAGAATAGGTGAGTTTGGTTTATTTTCAAACTCCTCTTCCAAGTCTATATCCTCAGTAGTTTTTATAATATGGTCATATATCAAAACCCCATTATTATCATCTGGTTCTGCCTCTGAATCAGTTAAAACTTTCCCATGAAGCCGCAACAGCAACTATAACGTCGGTTTGTGGGACCGAATCGTGTATAATATTCAAAATTCTTATTAAATGATACACACTGTCTACTTGCTAAACTACGACTGAATAGATATAGGCACGTTTGAAAGGTACCGTGAAGTGCAGATTAAAATAAAAATTAGCGAGACTTAAACCGCTAAAATTTAAATCAGTCGCTGCGAAAGATATAACGTTACCAGTCGAAGGTTAGTAAGAGCTGAGAGAACAAGAAATTCTTGAAAGAAAGCAGAGTTGTGAAAGACCAAAAATATCTACCGCTCATGAAGATCGTACGCTTTTGGATAGATTTAAAGAGAATCCTTTTGAAGATGCGAAAACTGCAAGTAATATGTCACAGTTTCCGAGAAGAAAGACAACAACTTGGCGCAGAATTAAAACATCGCGTCTTAGGTATCGAACTGCAGCAAAACAAAACAAGCTCTTACACCACAACAGAAGCAATTAAGACTTATATTTGCTTTAAACCATTAGCGAAAAAATCAAGATATTTGGGACAGGGTAATATTTCCAGATGGGAAATTTTTTTAATATTTTAAAAAGGGCAGAATTGGGGTGTATAGACCAAATAATAATAGATTTTATGCTGTATAATATACATATCATGTTGATATATACCGAGCAGCTTGCCATTTTAGCCCCAATGTATGGGGCTAAAATGTATGGGGATGGATTTTATCTAGAGGACTGGGACTGGTATGGCGTATTGATGACAGGTTTGTTGGGAAGACTTATTTGAATATTCTAAAAAAAACATCATCTACATTCAGTGTAGAAGAGTTGTATCTAGAAAATAATTTTATCCTCCAACAAGATAATTGTCATATTTACACTGCAAATATAATGAACCAGTGGCTCCAGAATAACAACCTCGAAACCTTAGCATGGCCCATCTACAGTCCAGATTTAAACCCAATCAAGAATTTGTGGGGGGTTATTATAAAACGGTTGTATCGGCGTAATTTTATACCTCAAAATGCTGAAGATAATAATAATATATGCTGAAGTCATAATAAATATATTATAATATCAGAACAATCAAATACACTGCTCAAAATGATCAAATCTTACTAAGAGTCGTATCAGTTTTTTAAAGAACCACCTGTGCAAACACCTTCATAACGGTTCGGGACCCCGGGGTTCTGTACATATAATGATCTTAAATTTTTGTAGAAATCGTTCTTGACTTTCCCAATATTCGAAATGCGTAATTTAACTGTAAGTCAACCAATGACAATAGTTCAAAGAGCTCCTTGTGTAGAATTTCGCGGCAAATCTTATAGTAACCGAAATGAAGTTCGTGACCCGGGCGACCCTAGCAGTAATATAATAATAATTTTGATCGTAATACGGTACGTACCGCGGAGGTCTTCCTATCTTTTTAAGTTTTTTGTCAAAATTGCAGTATTGTATTATTCTTTGAAGGTAAGCTACTATTACCTATAGATTAATTTATAGTTTTACACAAAACGACACTAATATTTTAACAAAAACACATTAAAATTACTATAAAGTTTTGGTTTATTTTGCAATCTAAACCATTTTAGACACAGATATTTTCCCATTGTTTCATAATTGAATACTACATGATTCTATCTGTAAGACACAAGGTAGAATCTATATAAAATATAGATGTATGTGTGTAAGATGCTTTGGATTATAAAATAAACTTTTAATTGTTTATTTTATTGCACTGTGCCTTTTATACAAATATGATATTTGTTTCAGTATTGAAAAATGTACAGAAGAGCGACCAAAATATTAAAACTAGCTCTTGAAACTGAAAAAGCAAACCAATCTTCTCAATCAAAAGTCATTGTACAGAAACTAGTAGATTATGACGAGTCACCTGTATGTTCTGTTTTTTCGAAAGAATCTGGTAATAATCCATTACAAGAGCAAAATGGAAATTATTTTGGAATGGTTACAAGAGTTACTCATGAAGAAACAGTAAATCAAGACAATTATATTAGGGAAGATGTGTTGAAAAAAGAAATTGAATATGACCCCTCTGAGAATACTACTATGTCTGAAAGAACTAATATCGAAGTATCAAGTGACAATGTTGATGTGACCATTTTCTAGTGACGATTCTATAATAGATAGAAACTTCATGCCGTCTTCTGAAGAAGAGTCAATTTCTGAAGCAGAATCAGATTTATTTTCTGCTTCAGATGCAGAGGGTCAAGATAATCAATACTCTGACCAAAATGTCACTAACATTCCAAGTCAACAAAGTGACCTATGGGGGCCTATTTTTCCGAAACTCGACCCGTTTGTAACAAATTGTACACAAAAGTTAAATGTTAATATGAATAATATCAAAGAACCGCTAGACGCTTACATGCTTTTTTTAACCGACGATGTTTTGGAACTAATTATTAGAGAAACTAATATGTATGCAAATCAAAAATTAGATATTTCCAAAAAAAGTAAGAAAGGAGTTGAATGGAATAAATAATACCGATAAAAATGAAATTTTATCATTTTTTGCAATAATTTTAACAATGGGCTTAGTTCCTTTGCCAACACTTAGTGCTTATTGGAGTAAAGACGAAATGTTTCATAATGCATTTGTAAGTTCCATCATGCCCCGTGATAGATTTTTAACATTGCATAAATATCTAGATTTTTCCGATAACACCGTTGCTAGTGAAAATAGAGCCTATTTTGAGCAAAGTAAAACCATTGCTTGATATACTGCTGGAAAACTCTAAGTCTGTCTTGACACCTGGCCAAGAGAATATAATAGATGAAAGCATGATTCCTTGGAGAGGCAGATTGTTATTCAAACAGTATATTCCGAATAAAACACATAAATATGGCATCAAACTATACAAATTATTTACAGTAGATGGGTATACGCATCATATAATAGTTTATGCAAGTAAAAACTACGATACGGTTTATATTAGCAGTAACAGTCATTCAGAAGACAATGCACTAAAATTAATTTTAAGTTAAGACCAGAAGGAGGGCAGAACCTTATACGCTGATAATGTCTATTCCAGCATTTCTTTAGTGAAGGAATTGTATCAAAGAAATACCAAATATTGCGGAACACTTCGATCTAATAGAAAAGGGATTTCAAAATCTTTTGAAAGAAAGATGAAGAAATCTGAGGTGTATGGAGAAGAAAGAAGAAATTTAAGAATAATAAAGTGAATAGATAAGCGACCAGTTTTGATGATCACATCTGATGTCACACATGAAGCGATCCTTGTAGAAACTGGTAAAAAAGATAGTGTAGCAAAATACTGGGGTGTGTAGGAGGAGAGAGGTATAAGAAGAGTGGTCTATATATATGGGATAAAATAGATAACAATTAAGTAAAGAAGTATGAAAAAAAAAATATTGAACGGAATGTGGCTAGGCTAGCAATGTAGGCAAGAGAATGACCACTAGAAACTCAAGGATGGATACGGCCAATTTGCATGCCTTTTAAAGACAGTAAATCAGGAAAATATGTATGATGGATAGAAAAGAAGGTATGAAAAATGAATATATATAATGAAAATTAACAAAGAAAACAAATTGAGGGCGCCAGAAGAGGGATACTACTCTAAAAAGAGTAACGGTCACTCTTCCAGGTATGGTATACTGCTAATATTAATTAAAGTTGATTTAATAAACAAAAATGCTGTAAATGTAAAAAGGTAAGGAAATATTAATAAAAAAAATTATATGCAAAACAAGTTCAAGTTTATTAAATATAACTTCTTAGATTTTGACAATCTCTAAGTTACCAAAAAGTATATGAAATTTCACAATATAATATTTAAAAAAAAAAGGTTGAAAACAACTATAATAAAAAGTGGAAAATTACACAGAATAACTCTGATATAGAGTGTACAACCTACATCTAGGTAAAAAACAACCTTAAACAAAATAATGCTAACGTTGGAAGAACGTTTAGCCAAGTAACTATATCATACTAACCTACAATATGACCAACAATATTGTTAAACAACTCTAAATTCAAATATAAACAAAATAATATATATAAATGGGAACAAGCCAAGTTGAACAATTGAAACGGTCTATTATCCTGAAGGGATAATAACCAGAGTTACTAACACAAGATGAAATATAAAAAAAAATTAGTTAAGTAAACACATAATGAAATAATTAAAGTTAATAATGAAATAAATGGTTAATACAAAAAACCAATGGAAGATAATCTCTGGGTAGAATTTGAGCTCAAACTTACCGATACCTTACACCAAGGGGAGTTATATTAATTAATATATATTGTTACGATAAAAATCCTGGCCTAAAAATAACTGTAAAATATATGATGACTTATATTCTGTTTTGTTGTAGAAATTTCGCCGGAGGTTCTAGATTTCAAATTATGGTGAATTCTCCAACTAGATGTTTCTCGATTTTTCGATGCAAGACAATGGCGATCTTTCGATGCTGTTCTAGTATATCAGGATTTCGTATATAAATACAACATTTTTATATGGAGGGCCAGTTAATACTCAAGACCCGCGCTCGCGAATTTGTACGTACGGATATAATAAATTATTGTCAGATAAGTTAATATAAATAAAGAAATAAATTAAATCCGTAAGTGTTATAAATATTGAACCTTTTAATAAATTCACAACAAATGGTGTCAGAAGTGGGATCGAACATAAATTAGACTTATAATAATAATACAAGTGAATATAAAATAAATTGTGAAAATGGCTACGATTTATGAGCTGACAGTGACTAATTTAAGAAGACATCTTGAAGACAGAGAATTAGCTTCTACCGGAAAAAAGGCTGAGTTAGTCCAACGACTAAAGAACGCTTTGCTAGAAGAAGGACTAGATCCAGAGACTTATATATTTGAAGACAAACATGATGCTGTCCTCTCGTCGATTTCGAAAATTTCTGGTGACATCGCATCATTAGAGAACAAAGTTTCTGACGATATTTCGAAAGTTTCTTCTGATGTAGCCAAAGTTTCTGGTGATGTAGCCAAAGTTTCCGGCGACATCGCTTCGTTGGAAGATAAAGTTTCTAACGAGATTTCTTCGCTGGAAAGCAAAGTCTCTGCTAACATCTCTTCGGAAATCTCTAAAGTCACTTCTGAGATGTCTGCCCTGGACGATAGAATATCTTCATTAAAAAACCAAGTTGCTGCCGATATGTTAGCGTTCGAAGAAAAGATATGGAAAGAGATGGAAAAGAAGATGGAGCAAACAGGGACAGCAGAGAGAGGTAACAATCCGATTACAGTGGAGATAAAAGAAGACGAGACGAAATTTAAGTTGGAGACACGGCCGAAATTTGAAGGAAGTGGAGGTTCTATTCATGTTAAAGTCCCAACTTTCGACGGAAAATCATCATGGAACAACTACATGAAACAGTTCGAATCAGCCGCAAGAGCAAATGGATGGTCTGAAAAAGAAAAGGCTGTAAACCTGACTATCGCCCTTCGAGGAGATGCCTTAGATGTGCTTCAGACCATAGCCGTAGAGGAGACCGATGATTTCGAACAACTGAAGAAGAGGTTAAATATGCGATATGGCCACGAACATTTGGAGCATGTATATCAGTCACAGCTTAAAAATCGTAGACAGAAGAAAGATGAGGCTCTTCAAGAATATGAGGTAGATATTGCCAGATTAGTACGATATGCTTATCCAACAGCTCCCGAAGACATGATGGAAAAATTGGCCGTTCAAACGTTTATTGATGGTCTTCGTGATCATGAAATGCAGAGAACACTGCGATTAGCTCGTCACAAGACGCTGGTTGATGTCCTATCCGCCGCCCTCGAATACGAGTCAGCTACGCAGGCCTCTGGCGGGTACAGTAAAGTTAGGACTGTAAAAGAGGAAGGAGATGAAGATAAACTTGACCAGCTCGTTAATATGATGAAAAGCATGACATACAAGAAAACGAAGACCATCAGATGCTGGAATTGTGGCGAAATAGGACACGTACGAAGCTCCTGTAAGCACCCTAGGTACGACGCAAATCAAGAAACTCACCATCAGGAAAACTAGAACGGGTCAGCCTTAGGGGGGCAGCTTCGACCCAGAACTTTTCCAAAGACCCTCTCATACTAATAGCTTCTTTGAAATGTCGTGAAGATAGTGTATATGTAGATGGAGACATAAATGGTAAAAAGCATACGTTGTTGGTGGATACCGGAGCGACCAGAACCATTATACGCCCGACAGTTATAAACAGCCGAAAGAAACTGTTACCAACGAGGTTACGACTTCGGACCGCTACAGGTGAAAATGCCAACATTCATGGAGAAATCCAGGTACAATTGGGAATTGGGGCAGAAAAGTTTGTCCATACTGTTATAGTTGCTGACATCGAAGAGGATGTTATATTAGGAATGGACGTAATGAATATGCATGGATTCCAATTGGATTTTAAGAATAAGGTAATCAAAGTTGGCAACGAGGAGGTATTTCTCCATCCACATAATGACAACACTGTGCAAGCAGCCATTACAGAAGATACAGTCGTGCCTGCGAGAAGCGAAACGATCATAGTAGCGCGACTACAGGGAATTGTAGACGAAGGGAGACCTGTTATGATGGAGCCTTGGAACCACGACGATGAGGTTGGCCGTGGAATCATAATTGGAAAGGAATTGGTGGCTTCGGCTAAAGAAATTCCTGTGAGACTTATTAATGTCAACGACTACCCAGTGACCATAAAGAAAGAGACAAAAGTAGGAACTTGTGTACCTGTGACATCCATAATTCGTCAGGCGACAACATCTGATAATTCCAACGACAAATTCGACCAAATGGTTGCAGTTGCAGGACAGTCTCTAAATCAGATGGAGAAAAGGAAATTAAGGGAATTTCTTCGGCAGTATCGTGATATTTTCGTACCGAAAGGAGGAAAGACGGGAAGAACTACCGTTGTTAAGCATAAAATTGATACTGGTAATGCTAAGCCAATTCGTCAAACAGCTCGACGATTACCACAGGCGAAGAGAGAGGAAGCTGAAACGATTGTTCAGGAAATGAAGAAAGACGGGGTGATAGAACCTTCTACGAGTCCATGGGTCTCTCCGGTGGTCCTGGTTAAGAAGAAAGACGGAACGACGAGGTTCTGTGTGGATTACCGTTTGCTGAACAACGTTACCAAGAAAGATAGTTATCCTCTGCCTCGGATCGATGACACATTGGACACATTGGCTGGAAGTAAATTGTTTTCTACTTTAGATTTGAAGTCTGGATACTGGCAGGTAGAAATGGACCCAGTCGATAAAGAAAAGACAGCCTTCACCACAGGATCTGGATTGTGGCAATTCAACGTTATGCCATTTGGACTTTGTAATGCTCCTGCGACATTTGAGAGGCTTATGGAAAATGTGTTGAGAGGGTTATCTTGGAAAACATGCCTGGTTTATTTAGATGACATAATCGTCTTGGGGGAGACATTCGAAGATCATTTGAGGAATTTAGAAAACGTTTTTAATCGACTTAAAGCTGCCCAATTGATGCTAAACCCCAAGAAGTGCCAGCTATTTCAAGGTAAAGTCAATTATCTGGGTCATATAGTCAGTAAAGAAGGAGTGGCCGTGGATAAGGGAAAAATCGATTCCATTAAGGAATGGCCAAAACCAACTGACAAACATCAAGTGAGAAGTTTTCTTGGACTATGTACTTACTACCGGAGGTTTATTAAGAAGTTTGCAGATATCGCTAAGCCATTAACGCGACTTACAGAGGAAGCAAGAGAATACCGCTGGGATATAGACTGCCAAAATGCCTTTGAAACGTTGAAAAAGCATTTAATAACAGCACCAATTTTGGGGTATCCACTGCCAGAAGGAGAGTTCATCTTAGATACGGATGCAAGTAATGTGGGAATTGGAGGAGTGCTGTCTCAGATTCAAGGAGGACAGGAACGAGTCCTCGGATATTTTAGTAAAGTTCTCTCAAAACCTGAGCGGAATTATTGCGTCACGAGAAGAGAACTTCTGGCAGTAGTGAAATCAGTAGAGCACTTCTATCAATACCTCTATGGAAGAAAGTTTCTAATCCGAACCGACCATGCCGCCCTTAAGTGGTTGATGCAGTTTAAGAATCCAGAGGGTCAGATAGCCAGGTGGATCGAACGACTCCAAGAATACGATTTTAAGATTGAGCACCGGGCCGGAGTTAGCCACAGAAACGCTGATTCTCTTTCCAGAAGGCCATGCTCAGCAGAGTGTTCCCACTGCAACAAAACGGAATCCAAGGAAGCAGCAGTGCTAAGAACGACGATTGTCAACGACGACTGGACGCCTACTAAGATCAGGGAAGAACAAGAGAGAGATCCAGTTATACAGAAAATCCGAAAATGGAAAGAGGAAAACCGTCGACCACCTTGGCAGGAAATATCAAACCTATGCTCAGTAGTTAAGACGTATTGGGCCCAGTGGGACTCATTTATCATCGAAGATGGCTTGCTTAAACGAGTCCTGGAAAATGATGACGGTTCAGAGAAGAGAAGACAGTTGGTGATCCCAAAGAGCAGAATAGCCGAAGTACTTCGTCAGTTACACGACAGTCCATCGGGAGGGCATTTTGGTGTAAGGAAAACCCTTCAGCGAATTCGGGAACGGTTTTATTGGATGAACAGTTCCGACGATGTAAAAGACTGGTGTAAGAAATGTACTATTTGTGCCACGAGTAACGGGCCTTACCGAAAAAGGAGAGCTCCTATGAGACAATATAATGTTGGAAGCCCGTTTGAAAGAATAGCTTTGGACATCGCTGGGCCATTTCCAGAAAGTGAAAATGGAGGCAAGTACATGCTGGTAGTAATGGATTACTTCAGTAAGTGGGTCGAGATTTACGCACTTCCAGACCAGAAGGCCGCCACCGTTGCAGATAAGTTGATCCAAGAATATATCAGCCGATTTGGAGTGCCTTTGGAGATCCATAGTGACCAAGGCAGGAACTTCGAAAGCGATCTATTCCAAGGAATATGTGATAGACTAGGCATGAAGAAAACAAGAACTACAGCATATCATCCGCAATCTGATGGTATGGTAGAACGGATGAATAGGACAGTTGGCAAATATTTGACAAAGATGGTGTCCGATCATCAGCGAGACTGGGACCAATACCTTCCGTTCTTCACAATGGCCTACAGATCTGCTGTTAACGAATCAACAGGCCAGACACCAGCGAAAGTCCTATTCGGACGCGAAATGCGACTACCTTGTGATCTAGAGTTTGGGTGTCGACCTGGAGAAGATGTAGCAGGTGAAGATTATGTGATCGAATTACGAAGAAGAATGGACGATGTACATGAGTTGGTCCGTTCCCACCTTCAGATCGCTAGCGACCGAATGAAGAAACGGTACGATACACAAGCCGAAAAGGGTTGCTTTAAGAAGAACGACAAAGTATGGCTGTATAATCCCAAGAAGCGAAAAGGTTGTTCTCCCAAATTGCAGCAGTTTTGGGAAGGTCCATACCTCATTATGGAGAAGATCAACGATGTCATCTACCGAATAAGCAAGATTCCGAAGGGAAAGCCGATGATAGTACACCATAACCGGCTGGCGTCTTTCGAAGGTGACCACGACGTAGATGAAGAAGTGGAAGTAAACCAAGTCCACGATGTGTCTGACCTCACGTTTGAGGAATTCATGGGTGCCTATGGAGGTACCGGTAAAGCGAGACATGGTGTTACCATTGAAGAAAAGCAAGATCTACTCGCGCTCCCCGATGACTACTCGCTGGCCCTCACCATCCCGGCCAGTATCAAAGACGCACCAGGGTTGGCATCCGTCTTTCGAAGGAAGTTTGGTCGAGTTGCAGAACTTCAATGCCAGGTGCCAGCTCCCGGTAAAACCTTGAAACTCCAAGATGCATCACGTTACCTTTTCTACCTGGTAACAAAAGACACTGCCCGTGACCAACCTACCTACCGAGATGTATGGGAAGCCTTACTTCAATTGAGAGAGCACGTACTAGAGTCCGACGTGCAAAAGTTAGCCATGCCAAAGTTGGAGTGCCGCCAATTAGATTGGAGGGTTATCCGAAATATGGTGGAGGAGATCTTCAAAGACACCGAAGTCCAGGTGTTAGTCTGTTGCAATCCGCATAGTTACTGGTGCGGAGAGAAAACCGTCCCTTGTCATTTTTATACAACTGGAAGTTGTAAAAGAGGGTCCAGTTGCCGATACCAGCATACAGTTCCGGTTCCAGTCCCGACAAGGTTCCAGGAGGAACCATCTTTTAAGAGGGGGGCAATGTTACGATAAAAATCCTGGCCTAAAAATAACTGTAAAATATATGATGACTTATATTCTGTTTTGTTGTAGAAATTTCGCCGGAGGTTCTAGATTTCAAATTATGGTGAATTCTCCAACTAGATGTTTCTCGATTTTTCGATGCAAGACAATGGCGATCTTTCGATGCTGTTCTAGTATATCAGGATTTCGTATATAAATACAACATTTTTATATGGAGGGCCAGTTAATACTCAAGACCCGCGCTCGCGAATTTGTACGTACGGATATAATAAATTATTGTCAGATAAGTTAATATAAATAAAGAAATAAATTAAATCCGTAAGTGTTATAAATATTGAACCTTTTAATAAATTCACAACAATATATTTATGTTATAAAAAAAACTAGAACTAGTGAAACAAGATATATATATATATATATATATATATATATATATATATATATATATATATATATTATAGTTCTGAAGTAAAAACCAACTGTCCTCCTAGGTGAAACAGTTGTCTGGAAGGATACTCCCGAATGGCTTCGGTGTCCCAGCGAAGTCCTCCTTGAGGTCCGAAATTAGCACGGAGCTGGTGCTAATTGGCTCAGTTCGATGATGACTGTCCTGCCCTACCTCTAGGTGCAGGCTGGAGAAAAAATGAGGGTGGAGTAGACAATACTGCCTGGCTTGTCCCAAATGACCCTGATTCTTATTAGAGTTGAAGTGGTACTCTCCCTCGGATGTTCTGAGGGAAATTTATAATTCCATGGTAGGTGGCTGAAAACAATTCCCCGTTACTTCTAATCTCAACATTGATAAAAAGAAATCAAAGAAGAAGTGAGGAAAGTTTCTTTCAGCATAAGAAACCGGAGCCAAAAGATAATTATGGTAGATAAAAAACCCATCCAATCGGATGTAGCGTGACCTTGCTTCACATAGAGTAAAAATATAATGGCCTTGGACCAAATACTATATTAAAATATGAAATAATGAATCTGAATAATAGGATATAGATAAAATACTCTAATGTTTATAATATAAAAAATTATTATTTACCAGATAGCTACTTAATTCCGTGCTAGAAATCTCACTTCAACTTCCCGAGTTTGCGAAAACACCGTCAATTAAATTGTTATAGTTATACTTAGAATATTTAACTTCTTGAAGTGAAGGAAATTCTATGCATTAATTGGATTTTCTTTCGCTAACTGCCACCTTGTACCACTTCAAACTCTAGATCAAAAGTGATTTTTAATTCACAGTTAATTAACCAAGAAGAGCCATTTTTCCACTTCCCCTCATCTCCTGTCATCTCTCTTGTCCGCAATGGTGCCAAATTAGATCAGAGTGACAACTTAAATTATTAAAAATATACACTTAATGAGCAAATGAACACTTAAAGTTAGGCAACCCATACCACATCTCTGAAATTATTTTAATATAAATTGTAGGAAAAAGGTAACGACTGTTACATTCCCCTACTAGTCGGGAAAAAAAAAATTTAATCAAATTTTTTTTTCTAAAAATTAAAGTATCAATAACTAAGTGTACTGGCCTAACATTCCACGTTGATCTGCAAGTTTACACAAAAAAAATAACCACGAACTAAAGATCACGGGAAAAAAAAAGAATGGTCATGGCGCCAGACACCACAAACTCAGATGACTCGAAAGTCGAATCAAAATCTCAATCGACAATATGCTTAAAAGCCAAATATTAACTAAATATACCAACTAAATTCTTGCTGACAAATAAATGTCGAATTGGGCACTAAATCCAAAATTGAACTATCCATGGACATCAGATCTATAAGACTAAGTATATCCAAGGACGAACAACCAGGCAAATGTATGAGCCAATTCAAACAATATCTCACCCGGAGATATACTAAACTAAGATCAAAGAAATCATAAACTAAAAAGGTTAAGAACTGAACACTTAATCCAAAATTGAACTAACAATGGACACCAGATTCATAGTAATATATCCAGAGAAGAACAATCAGGAAGATTTATGGAGCAATTCTCACCAAACCAAATAACACAAATAGTAATCTAAATCGTAAACATACCAAAGTATATCAAAGACGTAATAACCAAAATAAATGTGAAATAGGACGCTTAATCCAAAGTCAGACCATAAATGGACACCAGATTCATAAAAGCATATCCAATGAAGAACGACCAGGAAGATTTATGGACCCATTCACACCAATACTAAATCTCAAAACTAAATGAGGTCTACGTACACCCACATCTGGTAATACGAACCTACATAACCAAATAAACCAAATAAGTGAGGAATCAGACACTGAATCCAAAATCGGACTATCGATGGACACCAGATTTATAAATAGAGCATATCCAAAGAAGAACGATCAGGAAAGGGCCAATTCTCACTAATGCTAATAACTAAATTAGCTCTTACCCTCATCCGGTAATATGAGCCAATGCCAACTAAGTAATTACAATAAAGCAAAATTTCCTAAAGTGTGAAGCAGCATTGTCACACTTATTCAGACTAAGTAATGTAATATGTAACTGAACTAAACCAAAGATAAAGATAAATACCTAAAGTCTAAAATGGACGAAAGGAATTCAGAGGCTAAATAAATTTTGAGTGTGCTGGTATTCGCTAACTACAGCATGTGGCTACAACAGATGTATGAGAATAACCAGACACCGATAAAATTCCAATAGAAATCCTAAGAAAATATAAGTGGTGGACTTTTCCTATAATACCATTACTAACGATAGAAAAAAAATATGTCGAGAACAAGCAATCAATTTTGAACAAAACTGTAGATTTATAACAAGTTCTCGCAGCATGGAATTATCCGGGAATAGTCCTACATCTAAACAGCAATTTATGCCTAAGGAAAGAAGTGGGATTACACTAAGAGGACAACTCATTTGTCTAAACTCTTAAATAATGAAAATGACTAACTTGACATGTGTAGGGATAGTTAAAGAAAAAACATAACCTGAAGTAAGATAACTAATATGAACTAATTAAACTTCCCTATCAAGTTGTGAAAAGGTAACTGGAATATTTGGACAATCACACAAGAATGGTTAGGACATGTCGCGAGCATTTCCTGACCAGAAATATTATGAGGCATAAACATCTGCCTACTCTGCAATAAACACATAGTACGAACCTAATTGAGCAGCAGTGATCAGTTGCTGAGCAACAATCTCGAACCCACGTATTCACTAAAGCTGAGTATTGACAGATTCATTGACAGAAAATTCAGAAGAATAAATAAGAAGAAATAAGAAGGACGCCGCGCCGGTCATCCTTATCTACTTCAAAATTCCAAACTAATTCCAGAACCATCCTGTATATGGAATCAGGACATAAATTATTGTAGAGTATTTAAGATTTTCGTGACAAGTGAGAATAAAGCAGACCAAAGATAAAAAAAAAATCACAACATCTTTCCAAATTGGCAAATATTGAACAAATATATCAAAACAAATACTAAGGAATCAAATATCAAAGATATAACACACAATATATGATCCAGTAGTGTAACAACATAGTTCCATAGTTCCTTATCAGTAATAGGATTAACTATAAGTATAAATCTAAATATGTAAATATATACTAAACAACCCTCGTATCATATGAGGTTAAAAGGAGTAATTCTCCTGGGAAGATTAGTACTAAAGAATATTAATTCATTATGAAGTGCATCATTTATAATACAAAAAAAAATGGATAAGTCATACATACTAATTATCTAATAAGTTATAGAAGTCATTAACCAATGCCAAAAGATACAAAAAATAGCGGTGTACCTACGTTATCTGGTGATTAAGAAAATCTTAGACAAAAATGCAAAATATAATCAAAATAAGCTAAAGACAAACAGAGAAAGAGATTAGCTTAAACGAAAGTGTTAAGTTAGTCTTCTTCTGAGGATGAAGAACTAACCTCGTCGATGGTGTTATCAGGCAGTAAATCCTTTACATGAAATTGAAAAATTCGTTTGTTGGACGAATTGTCCCTTAATTCATATACCAAAGGAGATATTACCCTTACAACCGTACACGGAATGTATTTCTGGCAAAATTTTGCCGAAATAGCATCACCTTTACTTGATTTTATAAAGTTTCTCTTTAAAACTCTATCGCCAACAAAGAATCGCAAATCTCTCTTCCTCAAATTGTATTGACTTTTGTTCCGGAGGTAAGAAGTTTTTAACTTCTTCCTGATATCAGCAAAAATTGGAGGTAGAGTCTGAAGGTCATCTAGACGATGAAGTCTCTCGGATATTTGAGGGAGATTTGCGGAATTTTCAGAAATTAACCCAAAATAGTCACCAGATAAAGCAATGTTTCTGCCAAAATTCAAGTATGATGGGGAGCACTGTGTCACTTCATGGACAGAAGTCCTTATGGCTTGAGCTATGGAGTGAATATATTGATCCCAAGCTCTGTGATCTGGGAAAGTGTATGATCTCAAGGCTGTGACAATACTTCGATTCACTCTCTCAGTATGGTTTGCTTGCGGATGGTACGCAGCATTATAAAAGATCTTCTGAACCTTGTATTTGGTTAGAAGGTCTTTAAAAGCTTTAGACACAAACTGTGGACCATTGTCACAGGAAACAATTTGAGGAACACCAAACAACAAAAAGACTTGTTCCTCCAAATATTTTACGATTGCTGGAGTTGTGGCCTGACGAAGAGGAAAAACTAAAAGAAATTTAGTGAAATAATCCACAACTACTAAACAATAGGTATTTCCTTTGTAGCTACGGGGATATGGTCCAATGAGATCCAACGAGATCATTTGCCAAGGAAAATCAATGTTCCTGAAGGAACCCATGAGTCCAGCTTGTGGTAAATTACTTGGTTTACAAGTAGCACAAACCATGCACTTAGCAATATGCTTTTTTACAGATTTGCGCAAGCCGGGCCAATACTATAACTCTGCAATACGGTGATACGTTTTATAAAAGCCAAAATGACCAGCAGTAACCTCATCGTGAAACATATGCAAAATGTTTCCCGATTTGGCGTAGGTACGACTATTTTCCAGTCGGACATATTAGATAATGTCTCTACCGGACCTAAAATGTGTTTGTACAGCACATTGTTCTCTACCTTAAAATCAGGATACTTTTGTGGGTCTTGAGTAACCCTATCAATCATATTCTGATACCACGCGTCAGGAGTTAAAGAGGACAGATCTAAGACGTTAATGTCATGGACACGGGAAAGAGCATCTGCAACTACTACCCCGTTTGCCTTTCTATGGATAATCTTATAGGAATAGGCAGCCAGTTTACAGATCCATCGGGAAAGTCTCTGTGAAGGGTTTTTCATGCTATGAAGCCATACTAAAGAACTGTGGTCTGTAATGATAGTAAAATTACGACCTTCCAAATAATAACGAAATGCTTCTAATCCATGGATAATAGCTAAGAGTTCTTTCTCCGTAGTGGAATAGTTCTTCTGTGCCTTATTCAACTTCTTGCTCGTATAAGCGATGGGGTGTTCAGAGCCATCTTTCAACTGAAATAACACGCCACCAGAAGCAGTATTAGAACAATCAGTCATTAAATAAAAATGCTCATTAAAATTAGGTGACATCATGACTGGAGCGCTCGTTAAAGCATCTTTAACGCGCCTAAAGCTTCATCTGCCTCAGGAGTCCAAGTAATAGTTTGTCCCTTTTTCCTGTTCTTTAGAAGATCAGTAAGAGGTGACAACAAGGTAGAGTAAGATGGTACAAACCGACGATAATAACCACACATTCCCAATATCCTACGGACTTGGGTTGTGGTCTTAGGTATAGGAAAATTCTTAATGGCAACAATTTTATCAGGATCAGTCCTTAGACCCTGATTATCAACAACATAACCCAAAAACTTAAGACTAGGACGGCAAAACTGACATTTATCTAAATTAATCGTTAGATTAGCTTCCTTAAGGCGTAAAAACAACTTATCTAAAATTTCCATATGAAGGGAAAAATCAGGAGTAACAACTAAAATATCATCCAGATAATAGAAAACATAGGGCTCTAACTGAGGACCAATGACTAAATCCATCAGACGACACATTGTCTGGGGAGCAGAAACAAGACCAAAAGGCATAGTGACAAATTGGCCGTATCCATCCTTGAGTTTCTAGTGGTCATTCTCTTGCCTACATTGCTAGCCTAGCCACATTCCGTTCAATATTTTTTTTTCATACTTCTTTACTTAATTGTTATCTATTTTATCCCATATATATAGACCACTCTTCTTATACCTCTCTCCTCCTACACACCCCAGTATTTTGCTACATTGGCGCCCAACGTGGGGCCCAATGTAAATCAAAAGTGAATTTTAATTCACAGTTAATTAACCAAGAAGAGCCATTTTTCCACTTCCCCTCATCTCCTGTCATCTCTCTTGTCCGCAATGATACCAAATTAGATCAGAGTGACAACTTAAATTATTAAAAATATACACTTAATGAGCAAATGAACACTTAAAGTTAGGCAACCCATACTACATCTCTGAAATTATTTTAATATAAATTGTAGGAAAAAGGTAACGACTGTTACAATAGAAATGGTAATGAAATAAAAAAAAATGTATTACTAATTACAATAAAGCTAAAAAAGGTGTGAATATAAGTGATAAAATGCCCGTCTATTTTACGGTTTTAAGGAAATCAATAAAATGGTATCGAAAGCTTTGTTTCGAGTTGCTTTTTGGAACGTGTGTTGTAAATACATGGGTTGTTTTTCAGTTAGCCATAGGAAAAAAGTTGTCTATGATCCAATTTAGAAGGCAATTAGCTCGGTCATTAGTTACTACTGATACTAGAGGTAAGATAAATAAAACATCAAAACGAAAAATCCATACATTTGTAAAACCGGAGGGTAAAGGACGCAAACCAAGAAAAAAGTGTGTAAGATGGTACACAATGTTACGGAAATCACTTTCAAGTCGAGAAGCGGATAAGAAAGTTAGAAAAGTAATAAGCTATTGCGCTGATTGTACAGGTCAGCCAGGATACTGTTTACGTTGTTTCAACGAAAACCATGTATATTAGTTTTTAATGCATATTTGTTAATTTGTCCAGGTATTTCTTTTATAAATAAAATACAGATTTTTTTTTTAAATTAGTCTTATTTTTTATTATATTTATTTCCTGACGAAACCTTGTATTTAAAACATAATTGTCTACATTTATTTCACATATTAGAATTTTAAGAGTATTTTTTTATATGGAAAAAACAACGTTTAAAAATCAGGACTATTAGGGACGCCGGAGACCCGAATCGTATATGAATAAAATCTTGATACAGGACTCCCGTGGCCCGAATCGTATTTTAATAGTTTCAGTGGAAATACCACCGGTCGTGAATGTGTTAAAAATTCTAATGAATATTAATAATTATAAAAATAATATACATACATATTTTGAATGTATTGCATTGCTATTTGGTAATATTTCTATACTCATAAACAAATTTAAGTCATCCATATTTCAAAGCTCAAAGTCTTTTTCACTAAAATAACGTGTCATAAAGTGGCAGTAAAGTTAAATGTAGGCGTATTAGTGGTATTTTATCTCTATGGTATTGCCGCCACAACACCTAAATTTAACCAACTACGAGAAAATGGTGAGAGGGCACGGCAAACCACCTCGAAATATATAAACTGTGAGTAATAACGGAAAATTTAACATAACATAACATACTAACCATTTCATGCAGACTTGCCTCAAATAACTCCAAGAAAGCTTATTATTATTCCAAGAAGTAGGTCCGTGATTGTATACTATACAACCCTAAACAAAGACGTACTAAAATATTTTGGGAAGGCTATTTTCATAAAGTTTCTCGACAGTTTCAACATTGTAATAAAACGAATTGAATAAAACATTGAAATTATAAATATGTAATAACATTTTATAATTTAACACGTTCGCGGACACCTAGTTGTTATAGGGGGTCGCAAAAAACACACTTGTAAAAATCTTAAAATTTGTTATTTTTCTGTCATAAAAAAGTAGTTTCATAATATTTTAGAATGTTTCGGTTGTTTTTTATAAAAAAAAACAAGGTGCGGTAAATGCCGCTATGTCCATATATGTCACAAAAGTTGTGCAACTGAACAAAGCGGTACATGCCGCCCTCGATTAGTAAATCCAACTAAATCTTTATTTCTGTAAAAAATAATAAAGAAATATCCTTATAACGAAAATATAATACAGAGATATGCTTATATTAAAAAATTTAATTTTTGTGGTACAGTTCAAAACACAGTACAATGCAAAGTGCTGGTTTATCGGCACACGTTTAACACAAGTATCTGGTTTCCTTGCGTTTTTTGTTTCGTACACACCACTTGCACCACACATGGTGAGTTTTGCGGGGGTCTGTAGGGTGTGGAATTATATATGGAAAGTGTTGTTCATTGTTAGGGTTGAAAACTATATTCGCTTCCATTCGAGGTCGTTTTCCACCGTGCAAAGCTCCCTTATGCATCAGTTTTCTCCCATCATTCGTATCTTCTGGAATGTTCAATAATTCTCTTACCAAATTTTCTCTGTATTCCAAAAAGGTCAGTTTTACATTTTTGTGCTTCTCCATTGCATAGTAGGAATTCCATATAGCTACATCCAGTAAGTGAAACATCACTTTTTTGTACCACCTGATAGTTTTCCGTGGAGAAGAATAATAACTTACCATTTAATCGCTTCTATCTATTCCTGACATGTACTCATTGTACCTGGCAACTTTTTCAGGTCTTTCCAAACCTGTTCTGTATATTTATAAGTTTTGGGTGATATTTGGTTGTTATGCAGAGTACTTCCCTTTTATCCTTCCACTTTGAAATATAGATGCTATCGTCTCTTCGCCATTTGTGTTCTCCTTTCTTTAGATTGGTGTTTACAAGAGTTTTTGGATTTCCTTTTCTGTTCCGTCTAAGAGTTCCTGTAGAATAAGTTTTTCTTTCCAAAAGGGATTTTGACAGCGAAATGTTAATGTAGAAGTTATCAAGGAATAAATGATGGCCTTTATCCAAATAGGGTTCCATAAGTTGCAGTACTAACGACTCAATTTTAGATTATCCTTCTACATCTTCGGATTTTCTTTTATACATTTTTATATTCAATACGTATCCGTCTGCTGTACATAGCTCGTAGAACTTAATGCCACATTTCGCTTTTTTATCTTTGATATACACCCGAAAACTCAGACGACCACGAAAGAGAAGTAATGATTCATCTTGTGACATTTCTTCTGCAGGGTAATAAGCTTTTTGAAAATTTAATAATAGTTTATCGAGCAGAGACTTGACTTTTTCAGTGAATCAGTTCCTATTGTTTCCTCGTCACAAGCACAGCTAAAACACCGCAGCATTTTTTCAAATCTTCTACCAAATAGAGTGTAATGAAAAACTGGTGCACAATAAAGTGGATTCATTGAAAACAACTTCCTCACAGAAGGGTATTTTATTTGACCCTGTAATATGCATATAGCTTAAAATAATTGAAGTTCCTCCATAGTAACTGGCCTAATGGATGCTTGTCTGCTGTATTTTTGCTTGGGTCTATTTACATTAGTCAATATTTCAATGTATTTTTTCATTGAATCAAGAATTAGCTGCATAATTTCTTGATCCCAAAATTAAAAAAAAAATAGTCTGTAGCTTTAGAAGTATCTGTGTCAAAATTAGGATGAAAGCCACTTTGGGAATCGTCAAACAAAAAATCTGGAATATCTGCGGCAATATCATCCCACTCGTTATCAGTTCCAATATCGTCCACCTCTAGCAAATTTTGTATATCATTACCTGTTTCGTCATTTTATGGCTCAACTCTGTCTTGGTGATTTTCGTTTGAAAACAGATTCTCGTTTGCCAACGAATCTTCACCATTACTGGGTTGATATGATAGATCTTGTAAATCATCGTCAGAGCTATAAGGTTCTGATTCAGAACTTTTAAATTCATCTGTGCTCACTTCATCCATAAGTCCAAGAAGCCTTGCTTCTTCTCTAGAATCAATTTTCTGTAAAAACAAAAAATAGTATATTTACCGAAAATATAACCTCAACATTTTATTACTGTCTCTACTACTGATAACCAGCATACAAATTACTAAATAACACAATCGTAATAAAACAATTACTTACTTTTATTATTCTCCAACAAATCTAGTCAAAATAAACAAAACACCAACAAAAACCAACAAAAATGAAGTGATATAGTACCACGTGCTCGCCACCTAACACACGTCTAATATTTCAAAGCTAAACTGACCGACACGGACAGTTCACAATATTTTATATTATTTGCTGGGACACCTAAGGTGCTTGAATAGTATTTCATGTACAAAAATGTGCGTGGTAAGCCGCTTTGCGTTTTGGCCTTTCTCAACATTAGACGGGATATCGCGCTTTGTCCCAGAAAGTAGAGCGGCATATGCCGCTTTTTCTGCGAACGTGTTAAGTTTACCTCGAAAGTTAAAAGCTAGTAAGTAACTACACCCGTGATAACTTTAGTAGAGGTGAAGGTGTAGGAATATGAATTATCGTTGGAATCAAATCAAGCAAAATCAATGTTCAAGAGTTTTGTGCTAGTAAACATTCAGAATTTTGTTGCATTTCTTATAAAGACAAATTAAATGTTATAGTTATAATATTAAACTATTATAGATCGCCATCCGGTAATATTAATACTTTTTTAGAAAATCTTGAATTTGTTTTAAATTTCATTTTTAAATCTACCACCTTAGCACAGGGAAATAAGCTTTTTTTCCGGCCAGGCAACCAAAAGTTGTTTTGATTAGATGGACCTTTATAACAAGAACCTATATGTTTATTGCAGTCGAGTTTTTGGAATTGATTAATTATTAACAAATTAAGGTCCAAAAACGATAAATTTTTTTCGTCTATTAGCAAAAAGTAAAGCGTTTGAAACAAACTTGAGAAGAGAAGAAACTTTTTAGTCATATATAGACCTACAAAATAGCATTTTCTAAACGTTCCTAGCCTTATTTGTTGCTTATAGAGTTGCAAAATAAATCAACAATTTCGGTTTTTAATGTTAATAACTTTTTTTAAAATAAACTTATAACCCTTATATTACACACAATGTTGGGTCTTGTAGTGCTTAAAATAAGATCAAAATTTTAAGTCGATCAGTGAAAGAGTTTTAGGGCCGGTTGTTCAAACGCTTATCAAAACTTGATTGCTTGACGTATTTGCTTGTAATTAAATACTTGATTACAATCAAGTTTTGATTATCGTTCGAACAATCGGCCCTTAAAGGTATTTAATTTGTTTATCCCAAATTAAATTTTTTTGCAACAATATAAGTCAGAAAATTAAATAGGTATAATAAACAATATATCGATAGATTTCAAAAAAAGAAGATTTAGTATATTAATATTATTTAAAAAAAGTAAGGAAAAATACTTTTAAATATTGCAAAACAATTTGGCAAAAACATGTAAATTTTTTGCTTATAAACCATTAGAATAACTTTTTAACCGTTCACTGCAAAAAACTGTTTTTTTCATATTTTGACAGCTCGAATTATTTTAGAAATTTAAAAAGAAAAAAAGTTTACCTAGGACACTTTGGGACCTTTAAAGTTAGTGCCTTGTTTTTATAAATTGATAGCAGCTTTCTTTATAACAATGAAGAGACCTTTTAAGGTCATCTGAAAGAACATACTTTAAGGTTTTAATGTGAAAAATTTAACTAAGATCGCATTTTAATGGAATTAAAAGTTTTAAAAGCTTTAAAACTGTGGTCCTCAAAATTGGTGGGCTTTGAAACTAGTGAGAGCGCAGGAAAAGAAAGGAGCTGTTAACTGTATCTCTATTTCTTGTTTATAGATTTCGATGTTTCTTGTTTAAATTATATGTACTTTTTGCGTACATTACAACTAAGTATTATTTAAATAATTAAGTTGTTAAATACACCATCTGATTTGTTTAAACAATTTTTTTTCGGTTTTTATTTATTTTTTAGAAATATTTGAGGTAATTTTTATTATAAAAAATAAATATTTATGTAAATGGCAATAAACTTCGTAAATATTATACCTGTAATAGATTTTATAAAAAACAAAACAAATATTCCTATTAAATGCTTTTTACCTTAAAGTACTTACTAATATTTCTTTAAAAATAAAAAATCTCAAAAAAAAATTTAAGATTTTCCTCAATGGAAAAATCATCCAAGGCTGTATCTTCAGTTCTGTAAAGATACAGCCTCAGATTTTCTTTTGTTGCCCATACAGAATGGGCAACAAAAGAATTGGTATGGTTTATTACGCAGATGATGCAGCAATTATTGCTGAATGAGAAGATGATCTTCAGAGACAGCTCTTTCAGTTCTTTCAAATAAGCCGCCAACTAAATATGCCCATTTCTACCAACAAAACTAAATGTATGACAATAGCAAAAGATCCGCTTAGATGTAAGTTAGTGGTTGAGAATAACCCCATAGAATAGGTGATGCAATTCAGATATCTGGGCATAGATACATCAAGCAGACACGACCCAGTAAAGGACCTAAGGAGTCAGATCAACAAAGCCTCCGTATTGTCGGGATGTCTGCGGGAGATAGTCTGGTCAAATCCGTATATGCGCACAGATAGTAAAATTAGAATCTACAAGACTTGGATGCGACCGATCATGACATATGGCATAGAAGTGCGCGAAGATACCAACAAAACGAAATAGATGCTAAGGGTTGCCGAGATGAAAACCATAAGAACAATAGTGGGCAAAAGAAGAAGAGACAGGGTGAGAAATAGAAACGTTAAAGAGCAGTGCAAGATTCAAGATATTGTAAGATGTTAAATTCCAAAAAATGCCGATTTTAATGTTCTTCGAGGCGATTTTTCAATAGGTTATACATCGAATTAAAAAACAAAAAATATGAGGTGAAAGTTTACAAAATAGGTTCGAAATGTACAAGTCTATTTTGATTTGATATAGCATAGGTCAGTCTAAAATATTCATGAACAAATTAATATACCGTTGCGTTTCGGGATATAAGACTTGACAAACATCTTAACTATAACGTTCAGAACACATTGTTTATTTTCTAACCATAAGCTGAACCTTGTTTTAATCAAAAGTATAAATAATATGCTACAACGTTACAGTATAAAGTTAACCCAAAGTTTACCACGGGAAGCTTGTTTATTTATAACAATTTTTCAACAAACAAAAAATTTCATTTTTGTTTGAACTCTATATTTTTTCTATATATGAAGCAAGTACCCGTCGTTTACTTTGAGTAAATTTTTTACTGTAATAATGCAGCATCATATTCTTCTGATCAAAATAAGATTAAGATTATGGTAAGAAATAAACAATGTGGTTCAAACGTTAAAGTTTGCACGTTCATCAAGTCTATATATTCCATAACGCAACGGTATATCAATTTGAATTTGATTTAAAAATTGAAAATTTTTAAACGAATGGGCTTAATATTGTATTTTTTGTTTTTTTTACATCTGATGTTCAACCTATTAAAAAATGACCTCGAAAAAGGCTAAAATTGTTTTTTTTTTCGGCTATTTTAGTATAGCTGCATATACAGCTTTTTTCGGTAGTTAATTTGCCCTTTACGCTTAAAGTAAGCGTTTTACATAAGTATCATTAGAATCATTTTAGTGTTAAAATAACTCTTAAATTATTAAAAAAAATTGTTATACATAAATAGCTTACCATGGAAAATTTTAGGACAATTTTTGAGCATAGTATAGTATTTTTCATATAAAAATGCGTGCACCTCACAATTTATATAAAGTGACGTCACTTATATTTAAAATTTCCAGAACGTCAACCTTAGAGTTCAAATTTTCCTAACACAGCTAATAATACGAGACCCATACGGCACTGCTCGATCTTTCATAGGCGTCAACATGGTATAATAATCAGAAAAATGTAATCATCATTATATTGGGAATTTTAGAATTATATTTATTAATTAACCAAAAACATTTGTTATTATTAATATAAATTTTATGAAATAACTCTAAGTCTAATATTCCACAAAATAATAATTTGAATTAAATAGATTAGACAATTGTACGCAACTGATACAGGAATACTTCAAATTTTATTGACAGTTCAGCGTGTGGCAAAAGTGTATAAAGTGTTGCCGCTTTTTTAGAGTAAGAAGTTTGTTTATGTTTCGATTTCTTGCACAATTTGTTCATATTATAATATATATTCATAAATTGTATTTAGAAATACATATTAAATTTAGATTAATAGCTTTAAAAACTAATTATTGTTGTGTATTGTGCTCTAAATAGAGGTAAGTTTAAAATTTAGAATTTATAATTTTGTATTCAAATGTTTTCTTATGTATTTTAGTGTGCTGCAGTAGTCTTAAAACTAAGTGTACTGTATAATAGTTTGACAAATAGTTGACATTTAAAAAATTTCTCACTTACTAACTATTCGTTTTGGCAATACTGTGGGATTCTGACGTCGCAAATCTTGAATGATGGTCACGCATTTTTATATAAAAAATACTATATATTAGCATCATATTAATATCGATTAAAACAAGTTTCAGCGTGTGGGTATAAAATCGAACTTTTTTGACAAAATCCACACGCCTAGCATGCTTAGAAAGAAATAAAACCTAGTTTATCTGGGATTACTTATTTTTCAAGCATTACATAAAGCAATAATATTTTTAGAAAAAATTGAATAGGATAGTTTGTTTTTTTCATAAAATCTATTATAAGTAAACTATTTAGTTTATTAAAGAAGTATATATATATATATATATATATATATATATATATATATTAATCATAAATATTTATTTCTTACTCATTAAATGGTTTAGTATTACATATTCGTAATGTACGCAAAAAGTACATACAAATTAAAAAAAACATCAAAATCTATAAACAAGAAACAGAGATACAGTTAACAGCTTCTTCCCCCTCCTGCGCTCTCACTAGTTTCAAAGCCGACCAATTTTGAGGACCACAATTTTGAAGATTTGAGAACGACTATAATAAAATGCAATTGTTTTCGAATTTTTCACGTTAAAAACTTATAAAATTTTCTTTCAGATGACCCTAATAAGGTCTCTTAATTGTAATAAACAAAGTTGTTATTAATGTATAAAAAAAAGGCACTAACTTTGTCCCAGAGTGTCCTTAGTGAACTTCTATTTCTTTTAAATTTGTAAAAAAATTCCGGCTGTCAAAGTATAAAAAAAGAGTTTTTTGCAGTTAATGGTTAAAAAGTTATTTTAATTGTTTATAAGCAAAAAATTGACATATTTTTGCCAAATTATTTTGCAATATTTAAAATTATTTGTCCTCGTTTTTTTTTAAAGATATTAACACAATAAATCCTTTTCTTTTATAATCTGTCTATATATTTAATATATCTATTTAATTTTCTGACTTAAAAAATTTAATTTGGGAAAAACAAATTAAATAACTTTTAAACTCTTTGACCGATTGACTTGAAATTTTGATCTTATTGTAATCATTACAAGATCTAACATTGTGTGTAATATAAAGGTTATAAGTTAAGAAAAAAAAGTTATTAATATTTATATAGAACCGAAATTTTTGACTTAGTTTGCAACTTTATAAATAACAAATAAGCCATTTTGAAGGTTTTTATATGACTTATAAATTTCTTCTCTTCTTAAATTTATTTACTTTACGCTTTACTTTTTCCTGATAGACTAAAAAAGCGAAAATGTACTGTTCTTTGACCTTCATTTGTTAATAATTAAGTCAGTCCAAAAAATCGACAGGCAACATATAGTTTTTTTTTTATTTAACATCCAATGTTTATTGCAATCTGTCTCATTATAAACAATAAGCAATATGTATAATTTATGTACAATAACATAGTGGGAAGCTGCCCAGTGGCGAGCACCCAGGTAAGACATAATATAATTATAATCTATGATATAACAATTAATTTAAACTTTCACTTAACAGAGTTTAATACAGATAAACATCACTGACATACATATGAGTATTACAAGGCTAAAAAACACTAACCTGTTTCCAATTTGTTCCGTAGTTCCACAAGGAAGCCACCCACCATATACTTAATATACACATCAGATCTCCCAACGACGACCAATACAACAATCGCTACATATGCCGATGACACAGTTATCATGGCTTCAAATTAGACTTAAACTAGAGAGCTGGCTTAAGCTGTGGCGAGTCCAAGTTAACAGTTTAAAATTAACACAAATAACGTTTACTTAAAAAAAAAGTGTCGCGCCACCAGTTTCCATAAACAACACTCCACTACCAGTTAATACCGTCGTTAAATATTTAGGAATCCATTTGGATAGCAAACTTAATTAGAGCATCCACATCTGGAAGAAACGCCTTCAACTCAGCTTAATCTACAGGAAAATGTATTGGTACATGAGTCGAAAATCAAATCTTAGCCTGGAGAACAAACTGATATATAAATGTATTTTAAAACCAATATGGCAATATGCAGCACAAATCTGGGGTACAGCAAGTAATACCAACATACAAAAACTTCAACGTTTCCAATCGAAAGTACTGCGCCAGATCTGTAATGCCCCTTGGTATATCACGAACTACAGATTACACCACGATTTACAGCTACCAACAGTTTGCGAAGCAATATCTGCTGTAAACTCTGTCTACAAGACCAGACTATCCTGCCATCCAAATCTGCTGGTCACGGATCTGCTCAACATTTTACACGTAAGAAAATTAAAACGACCAGACCCTTTGGACCTTTAGTAAATCAAGAGAAACAGAGCATAGTGTCATGGTGCGGTGAAACAACAAGTTTCTATTCTGGTGTTTTCTAAATATTTCCTTAATTTGTTTTTTTTTTACCTTGGAAACATATAGTTACATAGATTTTTGTTACAGAAGTCCGTACTACTTAAAAAAACTTTCGTTTGCCTGGCTGGTTCAGTGTCACAAATAGGGTACTTTTTTTTGCTTATTTCTCTGGTCTACCTATATTATTGTATGAGACGATTTTAATATTGATACAAGGTTCTTTTAATGTGAATTTTAATCTCTTAAAATGGCCCACTAGGGTCACGGATACCAGCATTACGACGATTGATACTGTTTTTGTAAATTTTTCAACCTCTTCTGTTACTTGTGTAAACGACAATAATGTGTCCGATCATCGAACAATACTGATTGAGTTTGATTTTGTGATAGGTGAGTCAAGTGTTTTGTATCAAAAAAGAAAATTTAATGACAATGATATTATTTTTATAAACGACATCTCAAGACAAGACTGGAATCAAATATATGGTATTTTAGACACAAACATTGCTTTGAATACTTTTTTTAATGCTTTTATGATCATTTTGATCTAAACTTTCCTATTATAAATAAAAATCTAAACAAAATAGTAATAAATGCGTTAATAAGAAATTGATACAATAAAGTTATGAACTGAAAAATTTTCATGTATTATCAAGAGCATTTCTCGAGTTGCCTGATTATTATATACATAAAAAAGAGATCATCAAAAGCTTCTTAATTCAGCCAAAAAATGCTGTATATATTTATATATATATATATATATATATATATATATATATATATATATATATATATATATATATATATATATATTTATAATAAAACCATCTAATAATTCCTTTTAAAAGAGCTTGGAAAATTATATCTGATTTTTCAAAATTAAAAAAAAAATGAAAGTAACATAACGCTACCAAACGGGATTAACATAAATACAGATTCAGTAGAAATAGCTAATACGTTTATTTAATTGTTTTAAAAATGCTCTATTAGAAGCAATTGCGACCATCCCAAAAAAGCTGATAGTACATAATATATTTGTAACAACACTGTTTTGGATAACCAACTTCTTCTTCATCCGTACACTACATAAGAATTAAACGAATTATTAAATCAAAAATAAATTGAAATAAAAAATAAAATTTTAAGGCTTTGATTAAATCCCTGGGTTTTTACTAAAAAGGTTGTTTCTTTTAAAGGTAAAGGTTGTTGTTATTTTTAAAAATTTTTAAATATAGCTATTTACAAAGACTTAATTTATGTTTACAGATAAGTAATGTGATTGTTAGTAACCAACATGATTTTCAGTTTAAAAAATCTACATACAGCAATTCATTTTTTTTATGATTAAGTTTTTGGTGAAAGCGCAAAAGCTACCATCTATTTTCCAGTTTTTCATACTTTTGAGGATCAAATGCGTCCATGTTTTGTCGAAAGCTTTTTTGTTGATTTGTAAAAATGCTTTATGAATTTATTTTATATATATATATATATATATATATATATATGCACTAGTATAGTTGCACTATACTAGTGCAACAATGTTATCAGCTGTCGATCTGTCCGAACGGTATCCGCTTTGTATTAGAGTAAAAAGTTTTTTATTTTCCAAGTGCCATTTCACGCCAAGTGAGAGATATTGGGCGATAGGAGGATGATAAGGTTTTTGGCTTATTCATTTTTAAAAAAGGAAATATAATTGCTTGACGCCATATTGAAGGAAACGTTTTATTTGTGTAAATATTGTTAAAGATTTTCTTTACTCTTTCAGGTAGTTTCTCAATAAATATTGTTGGAACATCGTCAGGTCCTGAAGAAGTTTTTTTAGCATTGCCTAGGCTTTTGTTTAACTCGTCTAGTGTAATCGGTATATTGAGAGGGCATAAAATATCTTCTATTTTGATTTGTGACAATTCGGTTTTTTCTTTGTGTTTTAAGAATGTAGAGTTGTATTGATCATTGCTCGAATATAGTTGATAGTGATCAGCTAAGATTTCTAAAATTTCTAGTTTATCTGAAGTAATTAAGTTATCTGTATCAATTGTGTCGATATGATAAATTTTGGTTGATGCTTTTATTTTCCTTATTTTCTGCCAAATATCACCTATTGGTGTAGATGAATTTATTGATGAGATATAATTGGCCCAGCTTTCTTTTTTAGATTTTTTGATTAGAAATCTGCATTTGGCTCTTAACGCTCTAAATCTAGCTAAGTTAGTTTCGAAATTGTGTTTTTTCAATATATTAAAGTGTTTGTTGGTTTCAAAAAAGTTTCTATTTCAATATTCCACCAGGGTAGAGGTGTTTTTGTGGTAGCTTTAGTTTTTCCAATCATTTGTTTAGCTGAATCTATTAGGATATCAATAAAATTTATTATTGTGATGTTTATATTATCTTCTATTATTTTGAAGTCTTTCATTCGTTCAGTTATTAAACTAGTGTAATTTTCCCAGTCAGCTGATTTTAATTTCCATGTTTCATATGGTTTTGTATTAACGTTTGTGTCTTTAACATGAGTAATCAAAATTGGTAGATGGTCGCTGTCAAATAAGTGTGAAAGTGTATTCCGCTTAAGGTGCTAAAGTTAAATTGCTGAGGGATAAATCGATGGTTGAAAACGTGCTATTGTATGAGTTGAAACGGGTAGGCATTTCTGTATTTAATAGCACCAGTTTGAGGTTGTTAACTATTTCTAATAGAGTTTTGCCATTTTTGCCAGTTTCTCCAACATGGAGATCTCAACAGAGAAAATTAAAACGATAGTAATATCAGCGGAACCGAGACGATGTAAACTAGTCGTAAATAACAAAATAATAGTGATGGAAACTGAATACTTGGGAATAAAACTGACAAGCTACGGAAAAGTGGAAGAAGAAGTGCAAAAACAAGTGAAAATGGCAAACAGAGCAGCAGGATGTCTCAACAACACAATCTGGAGAAACAAATACCTCACAACGGAAACGAAAACCAGGATATATAAATTAACAATAAGACCGATAATGACGTACACAGCGGAAACAAGAGCAGATACGGCGAAAACACAAAGACTACTGGAAACAACAGAAATGAAAGTCTTACGAAAAATAACAAACCAAACTATAAGAGACAGAGTAAGAAGTGAGAAAATACGAGCGAAATAATGTATAGAGGAAATAAACGCGTAGACCAAAAGAAGAAAAGTGGAATGGAATCAACACATCGAAAGAATGACAGAAATTAGAATAGTACGAACAGCAAGAGACAAATCGCCAAATGGAAGAAGATCATTGGGACGGCCGAGGAAAAGATGGTCAGACAACGTCAATTGAGGCTAACAGCCGAAGTAAAACAGGCATTAAGCCTATGTATAAAGTAGGAAGAAGAAGAAAGAAAAAATAGTTGAGGGGATGAAATTTGGTTAATCACTTTTTGTAGTTCTAGCAGTATGGATTCTTTCGGGGGTGGTAAATATACACGGTAAATGTTAATTTTGAAATAATGAACTATACTGAGACTGCAACAACTATTTCACAAAGCTGCCAACACCACCGCTAGCTATTTGCTGCACCAATTAATTTTTTATATATGGTGTATAGTTTTTTAATTTTACATTATTATTACAAAGCCGTGCTTCTTGTAAACATATTTTTAAAGGTGAGAATTCATTGATTAATGTTTTAAAGTTTTCGATATGGCTGTAAAAGCCATTCAAATTCCATTGAACTATGAATCTGGTTATTGGATAGAGTTGCCGTCGCTTTCTTCCTTAGTAATAAAAGAGTTGTCTGTTCCATGTATCTTTTTTAAAATCCTTGAAATGATGTTTTTAAGACGTCGGTCGTTTTTTTGTGTGTACCATTTGGAATTCAGCACTAAATCCTTCTAATAATCCTTTGCTACGTTTTCAGGAAACTTTGAACTTATAGCATATTTGTAATATAGTCGCATATTTCTGTGTATTTTAGTGTGTAAGGAGTAGTAGCTGACGATAAAATGACTTCTATAGGTTTCATTGAGGTTTCGATATTCAAAGCTTTTTTAATCCTTTTAGGTGCAGATTTCTTTGAAACAGGAATTATTATTTTTTAATTTCCTGACTATATTATTTCAGGAGATGTTGACATTTGTCTTTTAATAGAAGTATGTGATATTATCTTGTTATTATTAGATAGTGATTCAGGTAGGTTTTGTGAGTTGGAGGAGGTATTTGGTAGTGGTCTGGTTAAAGAAGTAGCAGGAGTACTGGATTGATGAGCAGTTTGGGTTTCTGGTGTAAGGGATGATTTATTTATTGGATAATTTTTGTTTCAGAAATATTAAAATTTATAGCTTAAGATAGCTGGTCAATATTTTGTATATTAATTGGTTCAACAGTACAGTTTTTATCTTTGTGTCCTGTGGTATTACATTTAGAGCAATTTAGGCCATCTAAGGAAAGAGTTAAACTAAACTAATTCTTTAGTGAGTATTTTCATGAGATATTAGAATTGAATTTGGGATATGGTTATTAGTGTTTGAAGCAACAAATACTTGACGCCTAAAACTTAATATATGATTATATTCAGGTTCAGGCATGCCAACTTTTATAAATGTTATTTTAGACACTGCAATAATCTCCAATTTTTTGAGCTCTTCTTCGATAATTGTGTTTGGAATACTGGGGCAGACATTTGATATCACTAGTCGGCTCGCATGAGTAATTAATTTTTTAATTTCTATGTTGTTTCCTTGTATGTATTGAAACGGATTTGTGATTATGTAGTAGTTTTTCTAAGATTGTAGTGTGATTGAGATAAATGCATACTCTGTTATTTGAGATTCTGGACGCAAAGATGATATTTTTTGGTTGTACTAACGTTCGTATTGCTGTTATATATTCGTGTATTTTTATATCCGGTACTGATGACAAAAAAATTGCTTGTTCTTTGGATGGAAAGTTCAAGTTGCTTACGCCATTAGAGAAGGTCAACGTTGAAGAAGAGGTTGGCGCTGAAGATGTTAATAATGGTTTGGTGATTACTGTGTCAGTTTTTAAATTGTTATCCATTCTTAATTTTTATTTTCTTCATTTAATAGTATTAATACTAGAGCTGTTACTGACTTAAGGTAATTAAGCCAGATTATCGGCGTCTTTATTTAAAATAAAAACAGATCGTCTGTGGTTTAGTTTTCAATAAAATTCTTTTAATGGTTTTATGTGGGTTAAATAAAAATTGTACCTACAATTTTTCTCTTCTGTAATTAGAAAACACTTTAATTTCACTTTTAGTACAAACTTGTATTTAAATTTTTGGTATAAACCAACAAAAACTCGCTTTATTCGGAGCTAAAATTTATCGACACTTTACTTATGAGTACCTTTTTTCCTATCCTTTAATATTTTTATTTATAAAGAATATGAAAACAATAAACGCCTAAACTAAGTAAAGAGAAGGAGGTATACACCTACTTTTATAACCTTTTATTAACAACTATTTTAAATATTTTCTGAGAATATAGATAGATGTCGGTTGACTTAATCTAAATCTAATACTTCAAATAATCTTTATCATTACAAACGTTAAAATGTTAGATTTTTCTTAGATATTATATTCTTGCACAAAGTTTATAAACATTAAATATCATAATGATTATACTCTTCGATTTCATTAAATCTTCTAATACCAGTCTCTTATCCAAAATAAACAAAAATATTTAGGTTATATTTTTGATTTCGTGATAACCTACAATATAATAACAAACTACTATAAACACAATTTATTTTCCAAATATAATGTTTATTCGGTACTTTATTTGGCAGATAAATAGTTTACATTTTATCTGTCAGTTCGTAGTTCAGATTTTTTCCAATATGGCGCTAGGTGTTCTAAACCAACATAAATCTCTAAATTATTTTGTTTATTAAATCTTATTTTAAAATTATTGCATCCAATATTTTTGACAATTTTGCGAAAAAATTAATCGTATTAATAATTACATTACAATGTAATTAATATTATTGTGTGATTATTTAAATGTATCGTTTCAAAAACAAAATAGGATTGAAATGTCAGATGTTGGTATTTTAGGTTTCTTTCCTAGGTGGCGTAGTTACCTTACTGGACAAGGGACGTGACTTGTCATCCTAGCCTTCTAGTTTCATATATATATATATATATATATATATATATATATATATATATATATATATATATATATATATATATATATATATATATATATATATATATATATATATTGTTATGATTATGTAAAATCGAGAAAAATATTGGTTTGTTTAAAATATTTCAAAATTCAATAACATTAAAATAATTCAGATAAGTAGGATAATATCCAACAAACATTTCGAAGAAGGAGAGTTATTAATTTCTTGAATTACCTGTACTAAACAAAAAGTAAGCTTTGCATAAATTATTTCTTTGTTATACTTGAGTGACCCGCATAATTTTAAGTGAAAACAAAAAGACAATTGAACGGGGTTTTCCAAAATACATTAATGCAGTGATTAGAGACAAATAGAAGAGATTTTAGAAAGAGGTTTTTGTTAGTTTTTAAGAATTATAGAAAATATTATTTGTAAATAAGTTTTAGGAAATTTTATAATTATAGGTAAAAATTTGTTTGTTATCGAAATGAAAAAATGGGGGAATTGTGACGAGTTTTGATTGGCGGAGATTGAAAAAGGTGGGATAAGTATGTAGGAAAAAGTTTAGCGAGATTGAGGAGAGAGAAAAGATCAGTTGGTTTCCAAGTCTGTAAGAGGAACAGTGATTGTTCTCTGGTCGGTTCCTGAAATGTAGCAAGCAGTAGTGTTGAATGTTAGTGAGTTTTTGTGGAGTTAGTGTATCTGACAGAAGCTGAAGCAGCAAAATATTGTAAGTCATATTTCTCTACTTATATTCCAAGAGTCACTGTTCAGGCCAACGAGAGATTCAGTTTATCGTAAAGAGAAGATATTCCAAGAGTCATTTTTCACTCGGGCCAACGAGAGATTCAGTTTATCGAGAGGAGAAAGGCTATCATAAGTTGAATGATTTGTGCTTTTGAAGGAGATCATTAAGGACGATATACTTGCAACAATCTGTGTAAGATTGCTGGTTACATAGGGAGCGGTTGAGAGGAGACAATACAGTCTACAAGGAACAAGGATTTGGACCACTCATCATCAGAGAGAGATATTTTTGTTTTCTGCAGTTTTTTTTTTCTTTTATTGATAACACAATTTTTACACGTAATTTAGAAAGGATATAAATATTTTGATTAGGAGAGTTAGAATAGTTTGGGATTTTGAGATTTCAATTAATATTGTTTGTACCATAAATTTTGATTGTTCACGTACGGAGAACAAAATTTTGAGAATCCTTATATGAGGTTTGTTTATTGAAAACGTTTGAGTGTGAATTATTTCATTATTTATTTCAATATATAGTGTTAGATCATATGTGTTTTTTATTATTCCGGTATTCTCTGGACCTTACCTTTCACATGTAATAGCATAGATATTGAAGCACGAATTTAACCCTGAGATAAAAGAATTAAAAATTGTGATAAAGTCATAATCATATCATTTAAATAATTTTAATTAATCAAAAAAAAAATTAATTAGCTAATTATTGCTTGGCGCACCAAAACTTTAAATATCACAATAACTGGCTTCCAAAACGTGGGGCTTGAAAATATCGCAGCTTTACATTTGAAGGAAGGGAAAGAGATCTGGAATAAGTACAGGTGATCCAGAGATAAAAACATAACATTGAGGGAATTTGAATTTGAAAGTATTTTGACAATTTTTCCAGGGAATATAAATTTGATTTATTGATTGATCGTAGGTAGTGGATATTTACTGCTATTGAATTATTTGATTTTATTTTCTTTACCAATCGTACATTTGATATTTATTTTGAATTATTTGAATTTTACTGATTGCATATTTGATATTTGTCGTGAAAATTTAATACATTTGGGGAGAAATATTGTCGTGTTCTGAAACATATAGAGTGTTGTAAAATTTCACATTTGGCGGGGACAAAAACAATAACAAAAAGTAACAACATGTCTGTCACAAGGAGACAAAGTAAAATGCAGGAAAGGAAGGAGGATAACAGAGAAGATGAAACAATTTTGGAAGAAGTATCGGATAATGAAGGAAATATGACAATAGTTGAGGAGAGAAAAGAACTATCAGGAATAGATAAAATATTACAACTAATGCAACTCCAGTCAAAAAAATGGATGAAACAAAACAAACAATGGCAGAAACAAAACCAACAATGGAAGAAAACCAACGGGAAACAAGGCAAGAAATAGAAATAAATAACAGAAATATAGAGCAGCGTTTGGAAAACTATGAACAAAAATTAGAAGAAAATGATAGAAAAATGGAAAAGCGTTTGGACAAATATGAAAATGAGGTAAAAGTCTGTTTAGAAAAAGTCAGAGAAGAAACAGAGAGGAAACTAGAGATGCAGAGAGAAGAAATAGAAACTAAAATGAAAGATATTAAGACTGTACAGAAAAAGGAATTAGAACAGTTAGAAACAAAATTTGAAATGGCTTTACAAGAAGACAAGAAAGAAATAGAAAAACAAATTGAGGATATCAGAAAACAACGAGAGATGGGAGACAGAAGAGAAGTACTCATCCAAAGTCCGGGTGACATAAAAATACAGTTTGGCGGGGATATTCGGAAAACACACCCAGTACCGTTTGTTAAAAATTTGAAAACCAAATTACAACGTATTAGATATTTTGACGATTGCCAAGAAACAATTAGAAACCATTTGAAAGAAGGAGCAGCGTTATGGTATGAAAGCAAGGAAGATGAGTTTGAAAATTGGACAGATTTTGAAAATAAATTTCTCAACTATTTCTGGGGGAAAAATAAACAGAGAGAAATCAACCAAGAGCTACAGAATGGAAAATATCACGAAAAAATGGGAATATCTGAAGAAAGATATGCTTTGCAGATATATAACAATTCAAAATATCTAGAATACAAATATTCTACCGAACAGCTGGTAGAAATGATCAGCAGACATTTTGAGGAAACGTTGGAAGATCACGTGATTTTGAGAAACTATCAAGATATTGATAGTTTGTGCCAATTCCTTCAATTAAAAGAAGCGAAAAGAAAAGAAATGAGAAATAGAAGACAACATGACCAATATAATGGAGCGGAAAGAAGGTATTCATCAAATTATGACCAGAGAAACCGACATCCCAGATCAACAAACGAATATAGGCCGAGAAATTACAATAATTACAATAGACAACAAAATTACGATAACAGGAATGACACACAACAGAGAACATATGAAAATCACAACAGGAATAGAGATGCACAAAATCCTCCGAATAGGAATACTAACGAACAAAGGGACGATAGAAATAACCAGAGCTTCCAACAACAAAATAGAAGGGAGATGAATCATGTAGCAATAGGAAACGACAGACAAATTTCTAATTCTAATCTAATATTTTTAGATGCATTTATAAAACATAAAGCGATTAAAATTGTGATTGATTCTGGATCGGAGATATCGCTAATCAATAAAAAACTAGTAAAAGAATTAAATTTGGACAGATTTGTGTATAAGATTCCTAGGGTTGATTTAGTGGGTGCAAACAATAAAAATTTGACGACAGTAAACGAAGGCTTGGGAGTACAGATAAGAGTGGGAAACAAATTCCATATTATGAAATGTGTGGTGATTGAAGATTTAAATCATGATATGATAGCGGGAATTGATGAATTGAGGAAAAAAGATATCACCATAAATTTTTCGGAAAATAAACTGGAAATCAGAGCAGAACCAGACAACACAGGAGAAGAAAAGCAAACAGATAGGAAAACAAATTCTGGAAGGATCAATGCACAGGAAAAACGCAAAGAAATCGATATGACTGTAGAGGATAAACCGAAAGTACAAGAACAAGATCTAACAGAAAAGAAAAAGAGAAGGAAGAAAAAGAAGAAGAGTTCGAAAAGAAAGCAGGAAAATAAGATGGAGACCAGAGAAAAACAGGAAATAGAAGGTACAGAAGAATTGTTGGCAACCGACGATAAAACAGAATGGAAGCAGGAAGAAAAAGAAGGTATCATCAGAGAAATGAAAGGAATAGAAACATGGTGCTCGGAATACCAAAGGGAATTAGAGGATAAAAAGAAAACAGAAGAAAAAATGGCACTGATGGACGAGAATCCAGAATTTTGTGAAGAAGTATTATGGACAGTGAACACATGTGAACAAAAGGTGGATGAAAGAAAAATAAATTGTGGAAAAAACATGGAGAAGGAAATAGAGAAGATTTTAGGAAACCATGGAGATTTTGTTAATAAAGTAAATCAAGTGGTTAAAAATTATGAACTTTCTTTTAAGGGAAAATACTTGGAAAAATTTAAAACGAAAATATATCCAATCCCGTATAAAGACAGGCAATATACGGGGTATTTTAACATTCACGACATTTGTCAGTATCATAAGTAGATTTTAATAACATAGTGAAATAATTTGATCCTAGAAAACTTTTGTCATTTTTAAAATTTAACAAAGAGTTTTCGGCAGATCAAATGGCGGGGATTTGTTATGATATGTAAAATCGAGAAAAATATTGGTTTGTTTAAAATATTTCAAAATTCAATAACATTAAAATAATTCAGATAAGTAGGATAATATCCAACAAACATTTCGAAGAAGGAGAGTTATTAATTTCTTGAATTACCTGTACTAAACAAAAAGTAAGCTTTGCATAAATTATTTCTTTGTTATACTTGAGTGACCCGCATAATTTTAAGTGAAAACAAAAAGACAATTGAACGGGGTTTTCCAAAATACATTAATGCAGTGATTAGAGACAAATAGAAGAGATTTTAGAAAGAGGTTTTTGTTAGTTTTTAAGAATTATAGAAAATATTATTTGTAAATAAGTTTTAGGAAATTTTATAATTATAGGTAAAAATTTGTTTGTTATCGAAATGAAAAAATGGGGGAATTGTGACGAGTTTTGATTGGCGGAGATTGAAAAAGGTGGGATAAGTATGTAGGAAAAAGTTTAGCGAGATTGAGGAGAGAGAAAAGATCAGTTGGTTTCCAAGTCTGTAAGAGGAACAGTGATTGTTCTCTGGTCGGTTCCTGAAATGTAGCAAGCAGTAGTGTTGAATGTTAGTGAGTTTTTGTGGAGTTAGTGTATCTGACAGAAGCTGAAGCAGCAAAATATTGTAAGTCATATTTCTCTACTTATATTCCAAGAGTCACTGTTCAGGCCAACGAGAGATTCAGTTTATCGTAAAGAGAAGATATTCCAAGAGTCATTTTTCACTCGGGCCAACGAGAGATTCAGTTTATCGAGAGGAGAAAGGCTATCATAAGTTGAATGATTTGTGCTTTTGAAGGAGATCATTAAGGACGATATACTTGCAACAATCTGTGTAAGATTGCTGGTTACGTAGGGAGCGGTTGAGAGGAGACAATACAGTCTACAAGGAACAAGGATTTGGACCACTCATCATCAGAGAGAGATATTTTTGTTTTCTGCAGTTTTTTTTTTTTTCTTTTATTGATAACACAATTTTTACACGTAATTTAGAAAGGATATAAATATTTTGATTAGGAGAGTTAGAATAGTTTGGGATTTTGAGATTTCAATTAATATTGTTTGTACCATAAATTTTGATTGTTCACGTACGGAGAACAAAATTTTGAGAATCCTTATATGAGGTTTGTTTATTGAAAACGTTTGAGTGTGAATTATTTCATTATTTATTTCAATATATAGTGTTAGATCATATGTGTTTTTTATTATTCCGGTATTCTCTGGACCTTACCTTTCACATGTAATAGCATAGATATTGAAGCACGAATTTAACCCTGAGATAAAAGAATTAAAAATTGTGATAAAGTCATAATCATATCATTTAAATAATTTTAATTAATCAAAAAAAAAATTAATTAGCTAATTATTGCTTGGCGCACCAAAACTTTAAATATCACAATAATATATATATATATATATATATATATATATATATATATATATATATATATATATATATATATATATATATATGAAATATATATATATATATATATATATATATATATATATATATATATATATATATATATATATATATATATATATATATATATATAAATGTAAATATAAAAAATCACATGATTTTAGTAAATCATACTCAATGCACAAACTTGCTAAACCAGTTAACCGATTCTACTTCATTGTAGATTTTATAGCATTTTTTAAGAGAATGACATTTAAGAGTTGTTAGGAAATAATAATTCAATTTGAGATGTTTAATTTTATTAAGTAAATCTATTGCTGAAAGTTCAGATTCACCAATATTATACTTGTATATCGATTTCAAATAAAAAATTTCATGTATTAATTCTGCTTTATAAATCTCAAGCAATACATAATTTTTTTCTTAATATTGTCGTCATCCTTATCTTGGAATGTTCATAAAATATTAAATAGAGAATGAAATTCATTTGCTGCATTAAATCTTGTGGTTAAATTGCTTATTATATAACCTATAACAATATTAAATATTTTCAGAGAAATATTGCCGGGCTCAAAATTATCACTCACGTCAATATTAGGCCCAGGCAAATGATCAAAAAGTCGCGCAGGCTTCTTACGCCGTTTTTCTTTACTTGATGTAAATTCTGGATTTATTCTATAATTGCTAGCAACCAATTTAGATGCTTAAATAATGGAAGACCATAAATTTCTTATTTTTTGTAAATCTTCTAGAAGCCCTGATATATTTTTAATCTCCATATATATCTGACTGAACTGTAGTGTTTGACTCCTGTGATTTATTGCTGTTAAAATTTTATGCCAAATCGATAACATAAGTATACATTCAAATTTGTTAATGTATTTTTTCATTTGATTTAACTTTGTTTTTAATCACGCTGTTACATTTAAATGTAAAGCTTCCTCTATAGCTTTATTAATTCCAGGTAATTTCTGTGCTAGTGGTTTAATGCTTTCAATACTAGAAGACTAAAGAGTGTAGTGAAGAATTGAACATAGGGAATTACCTGTATTTTTCTTTAATATCTACCATAGTTTTGGGATGCTGCTAAATATATTGTAAATATTTTATACGATTTCTAAAAAAGTTGTTACTTAAGAGTAAGATTCTACTGAACGCACTTTATGTAAATTCAAGCTGTGACAGGCACATGGGGAAAACAAAGCTTTTGAATTGATCTGCAATCTGCATGCTTGAACACCTTTGTACTTTCCGCTCATATTTTCGTTATTGTCATAGCCCTGCTCATGGCAATCACTAATCGGAATATTATGATTTTCGAGAACATTTGTAATTAAATTGACTATTGCATTTCCGGTCTTCTCTGAATAATTAACAAATTCCAAGAATCGAATCGTTCATGCACTTTATAATATGTTTATCAATTTACAAATGTTTGTATTTTGAGAACGATTTCCGAAGTCTAAACTGAAACGTCAATAAACAATTTAAATAGTAATTAACTTATATACCTTGTCTTGAAGATAATATCTTATCGATATTTATATAACGAGATGCATATTAAGCATATCGTTATATAATCGAAAAATATCTTGCTACTTTTTGTTTTAGCAAAATTGTGTTTACTACTTCCTTTGCACAATCTAATATTAACTCTTTTTCTATTTCCTGTGACAAGTAATGCACTTGCAACCTCTTTTTATCAATTTGAGAATTTTGGACTTTTCCCATATGATTCTCCAACATTGGATTATAGTGTGTGATTGTTTCTAACATTCCTAGAAATAAGCCATTATTTGGATCACCAATTAAATTTGAGGAACCTCTTAACCCTTTCCAGGCCAAAATATTTTTTTTAATAAATTTTGTTGAAAAAAATGTATGTTATAGGAAACGATAAAAATAATTGTTAATAACTTTTGTAAAAATTTTGCATCCTTAAGTCTTCAAACTCAAAAAAAAGTTTATTCCATTTGGAATTATCTGGCGTTGGTGGTACCTGAATAATCCATTTATAACACTTTTTATTCGCTCCGTGCGTGACTGACGCGACACCTACCGCCTTCATCTGACAGTTTTGGACCTACCAATTTTCAGGTTAAACATATGACATATGTTTGACATTGTTAAATTCATGCGAAATTGACAATTATTAATAATTAACTTTTTAATTATATTTTTTCAGTTTATGTACAAAATAAATGTAGTATTAAAAACTGGATTTCTCAAAATTCATCATAATATATCTTTTCAACCACAAACGGAAAAGAAAGGGAAACATCTAGTACTAGCAAATCAAGTTTTTCACGTGAAAGAGCATATATTTAAAAACAGTAATAGTAAAAGTTACGATATAAAAGCTAAAGTCATCAGTAGACTTCGGCAAATATGCATATTGCATATTTTGCATATTGTGCATATTTTATGCAAATATTTCATATTTTGGCATATTTGTATAAAAGTTTGCATAAAGTGCATAAAAGTTCAGATTTTTATACTGTATTTGAAAATTTTTAAACATACCAATTTATTTCAATTCTTGTATAAAATTTTGTAGTCATTTTAATCAAGAAATGATCTAAGTACATAATCTCTACAGGTACAAAACATTTACAATTTCAAAGAAGATCAATTTAAGTAGCCCTCAACATTCTTAGAAAGTCTCGGTCACTGAGGCATTCAGTTATTGGATAATCGCTAAGGGTTCGCTCATTTGCATTTTATGATCTTATCCCCAAATCTATCTACAATTTATTGTATCTTAACAGCAGGTAAACGGCTAATAGTTTTGTTCCTAATTTAGGGATTTTCCAAAATCTCCCAGTTTATTGAATTAGGTACCTAAACATTTCTAATTTGATGCTCAGATTTGTAAATCATTTTTGTTTTGATATTCAAAGCGTAAACACTCGTTGTGCGTAACAAAAAGGAAGATTGTGATTTTATAATGCCTAAAACAACCAGTGCTTCAACTTGGATTAAACCTTATAAAGAGGAAATGGGAAACCTTATGGATATGGGAAAAATCTACTGTTCAGTCTGTGGCAAAATTGTAAGTATCTAATATTTTCTATTAAATATCTAATATTTCATACATACAGGGTGTTTCCAAATGACACTTACAACGTTTGACTGTAGATACTTCTCGAAAAATTGAACAAAACGATATAGTTAATGAGGGGTCAAACTTATTTACTTTTCGAGATACAGGGTATTAAAATTAAAAAAAATTAAATTCTTTTAGTTAATAACAACAATAACTTTAAAACCAATAAACGTATTTACTTGAAATTTAGTACTCGTAGGTTGTTTTTAAATGAAAAATAGCTTCCTTTAGTGAGAAAAAATTGTCCATGGTACAATACAATGGTGTGTATTTAGAAATATTTTTCACCTTTACTTTTTTTTATGAAGTCAGCTATTCTAAAACACAATTATTTTTATTGTAACTGAATTAACAAAAAAAAAAACTATTGTTGAATTTTAAAATAAGTTATATGATGTACTAATGGTTAGTAACAAAAACTAATTTGTGGATTAATACTGCATTTAAAACACTTAGCGAGTGTTTTTTTTTTCCAAACCAGTAATTTGATTAACCAAAAACACCTTGTATATTTTTATATTTTAAAGGTTGGGTTAAAATAAAGGTTTTTATTTTTATTTATAGATAGCATGTGAGAAGAAATTTCAGATAGACCAACATGTGAGAACTGCTTCACACATTGCAAAAAAAGGAAAAATATGAGGAAAACATCAAACTTCAATGGCTAAATGTTTCCAATCTACTTCAAAAAAATTAGATGAGCAAGAAACTTTTAATGAAGACTTGTGTCGCGCATTAGTGTCTGCAAACATACCGCTTTCAAAATTAGCAAATGTAAATTTTAGTTCGTTTCTAAAAAAATATTGCAAACTTAATGTTCCAAGTGATCGGTCTCTAAGAAGAAATAATGTGAACGGGCTATACTCGTCGGTGTTAATTAATATTAAGGAAGAAATTGCAGATAATTATTTTTACATATCTGTAGACGAAACCACTGATTCCTCAGGAAAGTATATTGCTCATTTATTGATTGGTGTTCTTAAAGAAGATACCTTACCAAAATCTCATCTTATTTCATGCCAGCAACTTGAGAAAACAAATGCTTTAACAATTTCGCGTTTTATACAAGAAACATTAGCAACTTTTTTTCTTCCGACAACTATTCCTTCTAATAAATTACTGCTTATTTTATCGGATGCTGCTCCTTATATGGTGAAAGCAGGACAAAATTTAAAAATATTTTTCCCAGATTTAATACATGTTACTTGTGTAGCGCATGGATTAAACAGAGTTGCAGAGGAAATACGAAAAAAGTTTCCTCTTGTAAATACCATGATATCCAGTGTCAAAAAAGTATTTCTTAAATCTCCTATAAGAATTTAACTTTATAAAGAAATGCTACCTAACATTTCTCTTCCACCACAACCTATTTTAACGCGACGGGGAACATGGTTAGAAGCAGCTAATTTTTATGCAGATCATTTTGTTAAAATAAAGAACATAATTGATACGTTAACAGATGAAAGTTCCCAATCTCTTTTGGATTCTAAACAAACTTTTCAGAGTAACTTGCTTCAACAAGAACTTTCATTTATAAAATCAAATTTTAGTTTTGTTCAAAAAACAATTACTCAGTTAGAATCACCAAAACTGTCATTATTCGAAAGTACAGCATTATTAAAAGAATTTGCGTCATGCTGTCGGAACGTTAGAGGTAATATTGGAAAAGATATTTTAAAAAAATTTGAAGCTACTATGGAAAAAAATAAAGGTTACCATATTCTTTCTGAAGTAGTCAGTGTTCTAGCTGGAAATATTTCGGAAACAATTAATTTAGAACCAAATGTTTTGGTTAGTTTGAAAAATGCTCCCGTTACATCAGTTGATGTTGAACGAAGTTTTTCCATATATAAATATATGTACTGAGACAGAAGCCACAAGTTTTTGTTAGAAAATTTTGAACACCACTTGGTCATTTATTGTTACCATAATTCTAAATAAGTTTATTCATACTTAAAAATGATGTAGTTACTTAAAATAAATGTAAATCTTAATGAATAGTAGGAAATATTTAGTTATGTACACTTTTTTTTTAAATAAAATTGTTACTATTTTACGATTTTTTTATTTATTTGTATGCATATTTTGTAAAATATTTGCATATTTTCGGGTAAACACGTGCATATTTATGCGCATATTTTCTACATTTTTATTTCCATATTTGCCGAAGTCTAGTCATCAGGCACTCTGCAGCCTTGAAACCTTATAAAATATCATTTAAGGTAAATTATTTAAATTTTTCCTATTTCAATTACATAAAAATGAAGTTATGTGATATTTACTTTTTCATATTAATAGCATGGATCCATCTTTTTCTTTTCTCTAATTTATATGTAATCTTTGGGAACCTATTAAAACTACACTTACTATTTTTGCTATTATTAGCACAATTAAATACGCAATATGTATTTGCACATATTTTTGATAAAATTTATGCGTAAACAGGTAGGTCCAATTGTGTCATATTTCGCCGCTACGCACGCTGGCATCGTTTCAAAATACCCCTACCATGGTCACGCACGGAGCGAATAGTGGTCTTTTAAAAAATTGACTAGAATAGGAAATACGTTTATTACTGCACTTATACTATTAACAATTTAATTTTGTACATGGAATCTATAAAAACAATTTTTATTATTGTTTAAACATAAAAAACATTGCACTTAAAACATTTTATTCTAGAGTAAGACATTATACATAATTTGCACCTTGTGATTTTGATCATGTAGTGGCCAGTGTCCTACGCTATTAAATCGAACATCTTACATTGGTGCAGAATGCATTATTATTGTCTCTTATTTGGCGTATTTTCTTAAGAACGAAGTCCTCGTTTTCTCGTGTCGGACTTTCGAGCTGTCAGTAACGCATGTCCAAATTGAGATTTGAGTTGGAGAAGGGTGATGTGTTTTACTTGTTTTTGTTTTCACTGTCTTCGGTACAGCAACCAGGAGTTGACAATACATATATCAATAAGATTAAATAATATTCTCAAATAGAATCTTTTTGATTTGATTTTGATTCTATATAGTTCTACAAGCATGTCATGCAAATCCACACCCCCCATCGAAATATTATATTCTTTGACAATTATTGCTGGACGTTCAATTTCTACATAGGTTTTTATTTATCAAGAGGATATTTTTCTATATAGTTCGATGCTAATATGACGAACTTATTTTCATACCATTTGAGAGCAGTAACAATTTTTTTGCTGTCTCTTTTTCCATCAGATGATCCACGACCTTTTGCCATTAGAACTTTGTCTTCTGAAAAAAGGAAGCGCCGTTCTTTCAGACTAATAAGTAGATTATAGAATGTGAACCAATTTTACGCGAGTTTTGAAATTCATGTGGTTTGGCAGATTTCTGACCAACTTTAGTACTATTTTTCCACTAATTCCAAGATCTGATTCATCTTGGACTGTTACTTTTCACACATATATCTCAAAATCGTATAGTATGCCGCTGCGTCCTGCTCTGGTAAAAACTTTATGTCCCATTTATGAGGATTATTTTTTATATATTGCTTTAGAATACTATGTTGTTTTAATGGTATAATAAACTCATCGATGCTGTTGAATTCTTCAGGTTCTATCTTATTTATATTTTGCTAAACTTTTTCAAAGGTTTTACTATATATAATTTGTCATTGTTGCTAGACGAGACTTTTAAATTATCGTTGACGTGAAAATATGCTCGCAGTTTATCAAAACGATTACATGAGCTGATATCAGGTATCAGTATTGTATCGTGTTTCATCTGCCGAATACATTCTATACGAAGGAACACGCACAATTCCACTCAATACATGTATGCCTAAAAACGGCTCTATCTTTGCTGCATTTGTATCAATGTTCTTACTGTGTTTTTGCGCAGAATACAAGTTTGTCTGCTCAGCAAAATTTTAAATTTTAAATTCTGAAAAAAGTTTATCGTCGATCTTATTTTATATATTCTTTCTTCAGGTACTTAATCTGCCTCTTCTGAATTTTTACTAAAATGTAAACAACGCAGTGTGACCATAAATCTGTTCTGGTCCATAAAAGTGGAAAAAATTGCATTAGCAAAAAAAGTAAGTATCTTTCTATTTCCAAAAACCCTCAATCCTAGGCAATGAAATGTGACCAATATGTAAAACTAATCCTAAAAAGACTAGCAGTTCTTCGGGAGTCAAAATTTTCCAGTCGAAAATTCTAGAATGTGTCGCCCCTGCATCAAACAAGATAACGTATTCGACATACCTGTGAGTCTTATCGCATATTTGCTGCAAACATTCATCTGTAAGTAGCATTCAAAAAAAGTAAACTGGATTATTACTGGAAATTTATATTAGTAACTTCTGGTGTTTTAAAAAAAGGAAATTTTTTATACCATCAAAATTTTCTTCCTACTTACGCTTCCATCGAGCAAATTAGTCTACAATCAAATATACTTTTATTAAAAAATTATTATTTGCATCTAATTTTATAGCATACATTATCTTCCATATCCTCAATAACTGCTGCAGGATAGTTATTATTAATTTGATTCTCATATTTTGGTAAGTACTCACTGTCCGAATCAAGAAAGTCATTAAAATCATCATCGCTTGCTTAGAATAATCTCAAGAGTTCTTCATCTGATAATTTTTTTTTCATACCTAACTTTATTTTTTTATTTAAATTTGAGCCACGTGGTAAAATATCATCATTTATATGCTTCAATGTGCACATCCTATGCCATCCAAATATAAACTGTTTAAACGAGATGTAAACGAACCAAAATCATGTTTTAGGGAAACACTGAAAATATCCGGGTATTACCAAGCTTTATGATTCACGAGTCTAAAAATAGGAAAAACATCAAAATCTGAGAATTATTATATTTTACACGGTTACTTCTTCTTCTTCTTTTTCCTCTTTATAAGCAATTCTGCTTCTTCATTGCTGGATTAATACCTCTATGGAAGGTTGTCATGTAACGAGTCCGTTACTTAAATAATCGTTTACCTTTTTTTGTGACTGGAATCTTTTAATTTAATTCTAAATTAAATGCATATTGAAATATTCTTAAACTAAATATTTAAATAACTCCCAGTAAATCTTATTTTCTAAGGTTGGCATTAAACTGCGCCCCCAGTGGCAAGATTCTGAAAGTACATTCATTCTAAGACGTGTAGGACCTTAACGCTTACTTGTCAACTGGATGTGATCGAAAGAGGATCGATTCGACCAGAGTAGTTGCGGCTGGGGGAGTGCCACTTTTTCCCGAATTTAGTTTAAGTTTATTTTTATTGTGAAGAGCTGTTTATTTTGGAGGAAATCATTTGAGTTATTTTGTTGTTTTGTACGAGGATATTTTCAGTTGGATCACCCTAGCCGGTACAATAAAATTACAAATAAATTATAAGAAAAAATCCTTCATATCATCCGCCATTGTTAGTAAAATTCAGACCTATTTTAATTTCGTCTTTGATAGGTATTTCATATATTTTATACATGTCATATTTCACCTTATTTCATTAAGGAAAAGTTTTATACCTAAATAAATTATAAGTATTAGATTCAATATCTCAAATTTTTATTTCCTTTCAAGAGTGAAAGCACACAATTATTTATTTCAATTTCATACCGTTAAAACCGGCTAATATTTCTTTTTTTTCCCTATTCTATAATATAAAAAGATCATGTTTTCCGTTAAAATTATCTATTTAATATATCCATACATTATAAAAACAGTGTCACACCATTCGAAGGTCACTATTTACCGAAAACCATTAAGGTTTTATTTCAATTTAAGGTCACTTGCTGACATTTTTTGTATCGCCTTTCAAGGTTGATAACCCTTGTGTTTTTCCTTACCTTTTGTATGTACAAAGAACATGAAGTAACACAATTGTTCCTTTTAGCCTACTCCAAGAATCCAGTTGCAAGTCAGGGGAAGAATTTTTTTTAGTTTTGGGGTTATCCTTACTTAGGACAAGGGGAAGAAATTTCAAGTTTATTTATGAAAATTAAGAAGAATTTTTAGTTGGAATTATTTGTCCAATAGTACTTGATCCAGGGAATCCAGGTTTGGTATCTTTTTACCACCTGAGTCTAGTTCTCCACCGGATCATCTTCGAGGGAAACCTACGGAAACCGGCAGGAAGAACTGACTTTTATTTTTGTTATCATTCAACTATTTTAAATAACTTTTGCTACGTCCTCTTCAAGGTTTTAACTTTTGGTTTCACTTTAATTTAAAAATATCCTTAATAATAAATATCTTCAATTTTTTTTAAAAAACATTTATCACTGTAATTTAATTTAATTATTTATTGTCTACCAAGGGATGAGGTTATAACTCTCCCTTGAATTTCTCTTTGTTAGGTTATCGTGTGCACACATATCCGGAGAATTTTCACTTAAAACCCTAAACAATTATTGAACGAAAACTAAACTATTAGTGAGTAGTATATAATTATATTTATTATTAATACATTATTATTGGATATAACTTTTGTCACGATTTGAAATTAAGGGGTATATCAGGGGCAAATTGTTTTATAATTATATTCAGGGATTTTACTGTAAATATAGCTATAGTTAACTGTACATAAGAGGTGGTGGTTTAGTATATAAGCATTTAATATAGTTTGTACCTAAGTTTGGTAATTATTAAAGTTGTGGTTAAAATTTAATATTTCAATTAGTACCTATCTTTCATATTTCAGCAATACAAGATATCTCGGAAGAAAACATTTAACTTCCTGGCGCCCAAGCATTCATTAGAGCAACTTTTATGTTTCATCTGTTTATTTCTTGGTGGTTTTCTTGTCATTAGTTCTTATATCTTACGGTCTCTGTAGGGCATGCAAATTGGCCGAATGCTTCTTTGAGTGTCGAGTGGTCATTCTCCTGCATAGTCGCTAGCCAACACTTACTTCTGCTATATTTTAAAATTCATATTTACCCTTTATTTATTTCTTTTACATAATTTATTTCTATCTAACCCCTTCCATCTTCCGTTATTCCACATATTAGTTTGTTGGTGTATCAAGGTACATTTTAGAGTTACCCTTTTGCTACACTGGATAGAGTCACCCCAGACTCCTTAACCACATTTTTGTTACAGTCACTCCATCTTTTTCCCGATTCTGCGCTAATTTTTCTGCCGATTGGTGACTTATCTCTTGCTATTCTGCCGACACGGGTCTTCTCCATTCTGCTTATGTGGTTATTCTATTCTTTTTTTTTATTTTGTGTCCATTCATTTATACATTCTACGTTACATTTTCTTTTAATGTCTTCACTTCTCTTTCGATCTCTTAGCTTATTTCCTTTAAATCTTCTCAGTACTCTCATCTCTGCCGTCTTTGCAATGTGGCTGTGTCGGGTCTTGCGTCTGAGGCATATGTCATTATTGGTCTTACACTGGCTTTATAATTCTTGACTTGATCTCAATGTCACTGTGTCTGTTTCGCCATATAGTGTTATTAAGGCATTCTGCCAGTCTATTTGCTTTTTGTACTTGATCTCTCACTTCTTTTTCCAGGTCTACATAGCTAGACACCGTATTTTCCAGGTATTTTATTTCCATTACTTGTTCAATACTGATGCCATCAATGTCTATTTTACGTCTAGTTGGTTCTTTGCTGATTAGTATTGTCTTAGTTTTCTGAGATGTAATTGTCATATTAAATTATTTTGCTCTTATGTTAAATCTGTGGACCAGTCTTTGCAGACTACCTTCATCTTGGGCTATCAATATTGTTTCGTGTGCATAACAGAGTATTTTGATTTCTTTGTTTCCCATTCTGTATCCTCTTCCTTCGTTAATGGTTTTAATGATTTTATCCATAATCAAATTGAAGAGCATGGGGCTCAATGAATTCCATTGTCTTATTCCGCTGTCTATTTCTATAGGTTATGTAAGTTTTCCATCTATTCTGACTTCCATTTTGTTGTTTTGGTAGATGTTTTCCGTAGTTTTTATAATATTTAGGGGAACTTCTCTATTATACAGAAGATGGATTACATATTTGAGTCTTATTCTCTCAAACGCTTTCTTTAAGTAAATCAGACACAGAGATGCTGGTCTATTATACTCTAGTGATTTCTCAGTTGCATCTGTACACGATCTTTCACTACGAAAACCCTGTTTTTAGTCTGCTAAACTTATCCTCCGATTTATTACCGCTTGTAAAATTTTCGTTGTAGGTTTTAGCATAGTATTTAACAAGTTTATACCTCTGTAGTTTTCTGACTGTTTTTTATCTCCTTTTTTGAATAGTAGAATTAGTTCGCTCGTTCCCCATATTTCCGGTATTTTATTGTGTTTTATACTTTTATTAATTAATGTTGTTAATTGTTCCGTCATTGCTGCTCCACAATATTTCAGTAACTCGTTTGGTATCCCGTTTTTACTTGCTGCTTTTCTATTCTTCAAGGTTTTAAGTATTTTTTGAACTCCCTGTACATTTATATTAGGTTCTATCGTCGTTTGTTCTTTCTCTGCATATACCTTTTTAGTTAGTCAATTCACTTATCCTTTTGTATGTGTTTGGGTTCTATTAGTTCCTTTACCTCCGTTCTTTGACTTCTTATGAAGCGCCCTATTTCCTTTTGCAGACCGTAAAAATTATGTTTCATTTCTTTCGAAAAGCATTCCCAGTGATAATTTTTTATTTTTTTTATAAGTGCTTGTGTTTCGTTTCTAATTATCTTGTAATTATGGTATGCCTCTTGTGTTTGGTTGACATGTATTTCAGGCAACCTTTTTTCTTTTCTTTACATTTTTCCTTAACTTCTATACAAAACCATGTTCTTCGTATTGGGAACGGTTTATTTTTATTTATATTTCTTTCACCAGTGTATACAGCCAGGTTAGCAGCCTACTGATAGACTTTAAAACCATACAGCTTATAGAACCAGGAGTATGCCTCGAAACAGGAAACAGGATTACACGGTTACTAATCTGATAAAATAATATACATTTGCAGAATTTTATGTACTGTTACTTATATTTACAATTATTATTACAAAGCCAAAAGATATTGACACTCTGTCGGGACAAAAAGTCGTTACTCGGAGAACCAAGAAAAAAATAAACCAAGAACCAATAACAAAATTAGAGAATTCGAGTAACCTGCCTTTGAAATAATAAAAGGCCATGTTGTAGCGCCAGTGAAATAATCCAAAATCATAATCAATAAAAGTCTGAACACGCGAGAGCGTCGTCGGCGTCTAGCTAGTCTAGTAGCGACGCGCCAGCGCGTTTCGGCAAGGAACGTGTTAAAGACTGATTCCCAAAAAAATTGTTTCATACATACATCCTGGTTTTCAGTTTTTAGTTTAATGTGCGAGTTGTTGCACTGCTGTTTCTTAGTAAAACATAATGCTTTTTTTATTTTATTCTTGATAAATCGAAGGAAATATATTTAACAAATGATAAAAGTACGAATCTCTATATTATATAATAATTAATATTTGATAAGAAAATATATTAGATCAGTGTTGAGTTTACTACTAAGAAAATTATCATAAATTAGTAACAGCGATACGCTACTGTTAAGAGGGTATGTTTGTATAAACATGTTTTGCACAAAATGTCAAGATTTATCGTCGGTATACCAAGTGAGACACAGATACCGGCCGCAATTAGTTAGCTCCTTGACTTTTGGGCTAACTTTCAGCCTTCGGTAAACTTTGTGGTAATCTGCGACGTTTCCTTAACTAACGACGTACCTGACGTCTAACCAGAATCCTAAATTAGCGTTTCCTTATAGTTAGTCCACTCAAATGAATTATATTCTAACGTGAGCTCGGTAGTATCTTAAAACATAATTAAAAAATATGTATGTACTGAGAAATTACTGCAGCTCTACCGACTGCACAATCATTACATAATGTTTCAATCGTCTCAAAATATTTCATTTATTTTAGTGTTCGAAGATTATTGTTAAGTTTAAGTTAAGTTAAGTTATGTTTAGTTAGGTTTTGATAGCTAAAAATATAAGTGTTGATTATTACTATTAAAACAAAAACATATATACCAAAGTTGTTTAATAGCATTACTTTCTTTCATTAAATTTTCGCTGAAAGCCATTTTACATAAAACGTGTAAATCTCTTCTCCGAATTAATAGTAAATAAAAATACGAAAAGAATACAATTTAAATTTAGAAATGTTTTTAAAGTGGAAAAAATCTTTTCCACTTCAATTTCTGCTGGTATGTAAAAATCAACGTATAATAATTATGCTTCTTGGACTATAAGAAGGCATTTGACAGTGATAAGGTACTCATTAACACATTCACTTCTGACGTATAATGGCTTACTCGACTCGGATGCTGAATTGTTTTTTTTTGTTATGGAAATGGCATTCATTATTTATTTATTATTATTTAAAAAAAAACGTCAATTTATTTAAAAAAAAGAAATGACGTAAAAATACATCACACGCACTTGGTTTAAAATTTTACACTTCAGTGCGCATGACGTATTTTGACGTCATTAGAAATCCATTCAATTTTGAAATAATTTTAAGCTACGGAAAATACGTACAAGGTTAGTCAAATATATATATATATATATATATATATATATATATATATATATATATATATATATATATATATATATATATATATATATATATATATATATATTATTTAAACAAAAATTACCCTGCATCAACTACTAAGAGTTATTAGCAGGGGGTACAAACACAAATTACAAGTATTCAATTTCTTACAATGTATGTATAACTTAAATATATTCTATTAAATATTGTAAAATTTAATGTCTTTCAAATATATCAGCACTTCGTTGGACTGGCAGCTTAGTAGATCCTTCATGTTGGTAGAGAGGTTATTTTTTCTTCTTTCTTGGGTGTATGTTTTGCATTCTAACAGAATATGTTTCACAGTGATTTGTGTCTTGCAGTTGTGGCAGAAAGGGATGGCTTCTTTATTTATTAAGTGAATATGGGTTGGTATAGTATGTCCTAATCGTAGTCGAGTTATTATCACTTGTTCACAACGTTTGAGTGGGAGTAGTAAGGTGGTGCTGACAATTTCTATGACATCTTTTAATTTGTTTAGGTTCAGGAATATAATTTTTTTTAGGTTTATTATAGAATTTTCTTTGAACTGAGTTTCTTATATACACAGTATTAGTGGAGAATATTTTTAAATTAATAGTTTGGGTAATTCGAGGTGAGCGAAATACCCATTTGGGTTCCATTGAAGGATTAGTGATTTACCCATCGGATTTTTCGGTCTCTTCCGTTGAAGATGTGTAAGTGGGGTTAAGTTTTTTCTTTAATCTGGTAATGTTGTTTTTTAATTTAGAGTTGTGAGAGTAACAATGAATAAAGTTAAGGATATCGGTTAATTCGGAAGGTTCATTTGAGTAGTTCTTTGAGATAGTTTCAGGATGTTTAGCATGAAGGGTATTAACTAGAAAGTCGCATATTTCATTAAAATTTAATATGAATGGGGGTGATCGGTTTTCAATTTTGTCTTTTATCCATTCTAGAGAACAAATAATGTCGTCGTTAGAGGTTTTAGTTTGTTTTTTAGGTTTTTTTAGTTTATGTGTGATAGGAGTAAAGATTTGTGAGTCCGTTTCTGGGTTATTTTGGTCGATGTCAGGTGAGGATGGGATTTGTCTTTTAACTTGAGTAGATACTTAAGTAAGTTGTTTATTAATATTAATTCAAGGTTGCAGAGTTACAGTTTCAGCAGGATTATTAATATTATTTAGATTTGATGATATTGTTTCTTTTGGTAAGGAGGGTTGACTTGCGTTTTCTATAGTTTCAGTTATGCTGGCGTTCGTTTCCATGTTTTGTTGTGTTTTAGGATCTCTATCATCTATCTCAGGTGTCGTATTTGGAGAAGTTTCTGAGGGTACGGTTGAGGAGTTAGCAGTTGTTATGATGGGACAATATGTATCGTTATGTCCAATAGTCTTGCACTTAGAGCAGTTTAGTCCATCAATAGAGAGGAATAAACGATAAGTTTTATTGTGGAATACATTGAAGGAGTCAGGAATGGAGGTATTATCAAGGGGCGGAATAAATACTTGTCGTCTGAAGCTTAGGACGTGGCTATATTCGGTTTCTGCCATACCAACTCTTAGGAAAGTCATCTTGGAAACTGCAGTGATGCCAAATTTTTGTAATTCTGTTTCAATGATACTGTTTGGAATTGAAGGACATACGTTAGAAATTACAAGTCGTTATGCTGGTGTAATTAATCTTCTTATCTCTATTTCTGACTCATTTATATTAATATATTTGTAGGAATGAAGAAGCAAATCGACTACGTTTTTGGTAGAGAGGTAGATACATATTCTGTTATTTGGAATTCTAGATGCAAACAAGACGTTACGTAAACCGACCAGTGATCCAATTGCTACGATGTAATTGTGGATTTTGATGCCTTCGATACTGGAGAGTACTACTGCTTGGTCCTCTGTTGGGTGTTTGAACGTATTTACTACATTGGAATAAGTATTTTTTGGTGTATTTGAAGTAGAAGTAGTCATGTTGTTAATGGAAGTCATTTTTATTTTGTTTCCCGCGTTGCCGCAGGTCCGGTCCTGTCACCGGCCAAAGAACCGGCGTGGATCAGTTCCGAACGGTTCCAAAAAACCAGTTGATAAAACCAGTAGGTTGAACTTGATTCGAATTGTATAGGTTATATTTACTATTGTAATATCTTATATAAAGGTTTTTTGTTACTCACGTCGGGTTGAATTTATTGGCATTATCACTGCAATATTGTTTGTTGATAGTATTTAAGGATATCAAATTTTTGTTCCGTATTTTACATTTAAAAATTGAAAAATAACAGAGCGGTTTAAAACGTGGTATAATCATGCCACTGTCACGCCAAATATATTTTGTTCACCAAAAACATAAATATTCTACACTCATGGACAAAAATATCGAATATTTTGGAATTTTCCAATTTTTTTTTGTAGTCACTATTATTTCAAAATAATTTTAGATTACTGATAATATTCATATAGTAGGCTGATGTACTCAACTGGTCTGAAATATTTTGATGTTTATTTTGGCGTTTATTCAGTGGTTAGTGTCATTCGTACATTTTATCATAAAAATCCTTTTTCACGTAAAGGAAAAATCATACTAATTCGGTTATTTTTAGTTTAATTTATTAAGTTTAATTTAATATTCTTTTGATTTAACTAAGTTTAAAACAAGTATCCCGCCAATTCGGCACTGCGATGAAGTCCAAGTAGCACATATTGTAATTTTGTACGAGGAAGGATATGCACAAAAAGGTATCGCACGACGTCTCAGCAGAACTGAATTTATAGTTTCAAATACTCTAAAAAGGTTCTGCGAAACAGGAAATGTTATACGAAGGCCTGGTCAAGGACGCTCAAGGTGCACAACCGCAATTGATGACCGTTTTTTGTTTCTTAATTCTACACGAAATCGTTCATTGACATCGATACACCTTAGAAATAAGCTATTAAATGTTTTTACTGATGAGACCAGAATCCTATTATGGAAGCCAGATGGTCAAACCTACGTATACAGAAGAGTTGATGAACGATTCGCCAGCTGCAGTCTCGCCCAGACCGTTAGTTGTGGAGTTGACGGCATAATTCTTTGGGAAGGTATTTGTTGGGAGGTACGTACCGCACTTGTGGAAGTAATTGGACGGGTGACTGGTAATTTTTACGTTTAAAACATCCTGCAAGATCATGTGTTGTCATATGTTGGTTACATTGGATATGAAAGATTCACGTAAATGCACGATAATACTCGACCATATGCCGCTGCCCTAGTGAGTAATTATCTTGATAAGGTCCAAATTCGAAGATTGGATTGGCCACCGTCTAGCCCGGATTTACATCCAATAGAGGACGACGAAGAAATCCTGTTCCAAATACGATAGAGCAGCTTCGGCTTGCTGCACAGGATGAATGGAATGCAATTTCCCAAGGATATGTCTAAAATTTACTTGCAAGCGTGCTGAGAAAGATGCAAGCAGTAATAAGAGCTAGAGGGGGGAATACTCGTTACTGATCATGCACTTCTTTTAGTTTAAACCAGTTGTTTAAGCAATTTAAATTATTATTTAAGTTTAGAGTAAAATAACCTTATTTACCTAATATTAAACATTTATTTTTTCACAATTTTCTCCGCATAAAAACTTAAAATTGTTTATTAAACATTGTTAAAATAAACTCTATTTTACAATAAATGACTTGTTTACCAGAATTTATTTTGAAAAAAACAATAATTTGAAAATTCTAAAATATTCGATATTTTTGTCCATGAGTGTATATACATAAATGTTGAAACAAAAAAATATTGAAAGAAACACCAATGTCGAAATAAAGTAAAAATACAAAATATCAATACAAAAAACAGCTTCAAGATGAATTGAAACAAACATTGAGATATTAACTTTGATAAACACAACACATTGAAATACACACAAGTTTCCAAATAAAAACAGAGTATGGTAATAACTAAAAACACGATAATTTTCACAAATTTCTATAAAACTCGGAAAAACAAGGGCCAATCGCACACACAGCTGGTTTTGCAGGACATGTTCCACAACAGTATGAGGTATCCTTCCGAATATTATTTTTGTAGCATACCACGCAACGCCGCTGAGCTACTTTTTTGATTTTGTTGAAATGTTTCTCTCCAACTAATGTTCCTGATTACTTTTTATTGTACGGGATGGATGTCGTACAATTCTTGTTGATGGCAGCAATTGTCTAATAACCTGCAGCCGGAAATCGTATAAACACATGCGTGAGTTGCCGTATCTTTTGAAAAGGTGATACGCGTTAGTCAAAAGCATGTGAAAATGTGTACTCCTAATTTTTTTACCACCTGATACTTTTTCTTTCGAAAGGGTAATAGGCCATCATCTGGTCTTTTCTATCTACACCACCCATATATTTGTTATATTCAAGATTTGGACGTGGTTTCTCTCGAACTTGGTGTCTTCGTGTTTCACATTGCACCATGTCATTGACGAATTCAGTTGAAATATAAACTACTTCACGTTTATCTCGCCATTTTCCGATCATAACGTCATTCGCATAGCATACTAGAGTGTTGCCTTTGGCCAGATTTGTATTTTTTATGTCCTGTGGTGTATTTTTTCTGTTGCTCCAAAGAGTTCCTGTGCATAAAGTTTTTCTTTGTAATAGCTGAAGAGCTAAATCATAGCTATTGTAATAGTTGCCCATAAAGACAGAATGACCCGCATCCAGTTTCTCGTTCATCAACTACATGACCACCTTGCTCGCGTGTCCTTTTCCACCATGGTTGTCAAGTGCTCCAGTATAAACAGAGAATTTTATGACAGTCCCATCGGGTTTCGTGAGCGCATACAACTTTATTCCGTATTTGTGACGTTTGTTCTTGATGTACTGCCTAAATAGAAGTCTTCCACGCCAAAGAAGCATCGATTCGTCGAGGGACAAACATTTATCAGGGTAGTAAATCTCCTTCATTTTACCATTGAAGTAATTTATAATCGGCCGTATCTTGAAAAGTCTGTTCTCAGGCACCGGTTCGTTACTTTCAGGATTTGGCGAAAAATGAAGACATCGAAAAATCAACAGGAACCTGTCACGACTCATATTGGCAGAAAAGATTGGTATATCAAATAGTGAATCTTTTTTCCAGTAGTCCTGTATGCGATTCAAACAAATTGTACCCATGTGTAATAATAAGCCAAATAATATTTTCAGTTCATCCGTCGTTACATCCTTCCATCTAGTTATTCTAGAATATTCTTAATGCCCTACAGACAGGAGAACTCGGACAGCGTACTTATTGGTTTCTTGAGCAATGAGTTCATAAAAACTCTCGTTCACTACTAGATCAAAATAATCTGCAGGGTGGTTTCCATTAGGTAGGTACCACAAGAAGCTGGCGTTTTTTTACGAAAGTAACTCGTTGAGGCGCTACCGGCGGATTATATGACCAAGTAATAATCGGGGGTGTACCTGTTTGTTGATCAGGATCTGCCGGTTGCTGCTGTTAAGGTTGCACAAGGGGAACGTCATCTTTCGAAGTTTGGGTCGTATTAGCAGTTGATACTGTCGAATCCAACTCCTCCTCTTCAACTTGCCCTTCGTCAGATTCTTCTTCGTCATCAGAGTCACTCCAGCCAGATTTTCTCGCTTCCTCACGTAAAGAAAAAGTCGGGTCGTCGTCATCATAATCCGAGTCGCATAATATCTCTTCTAACTCCTTTATGCTAAAGGGAGCTGAAGATTTCCGCTGTTTTACTGTTTTTGCCGTACTACATCCCGAAGGTCCTGGCACAGGTTCACTCATTTTCAAAACCGCACTCGCGTGGTAAACATATTTTATAATGCTTCAGTTTGGTGCGCCGACAGAAAACATGCACTACCGGCCACTGCTAGTGCATTACTGACCGGCAAAGACAAATCGAACGTGGGACGTAAAATCACGGCATGCGCACCACGGTGTTGCGTCGGCATGACGTAATATTACGTCATCAGCACTGAACGTGTTAATATAGTAAAATCATAAATCACTCTAAAAAAATTAAGAGTTTTCGCACATCCAATGGCAAAATACATGCGATGCGATAATTCTGCCTGTCATCACTCAAGAAGAAGTATAACATACAGTCCTATTACAAAACGATGGTAGCCCCCTAACAGCTAAGATATGGTTCATCCTGAAATAAGTCTTTTGAAAGATGTATTTAACACCATCTATAGAGCTGAAAAATACCTTTCGATTGGCTAAAATTAACTTTAGTCACCGTACCCAAAAAGCTTCTTCTTATAGTGCCGTGCACCTTTATTGCGCTAGCGAATTATCTTAAGGCCAGATTGTCTTTTGCGGCATGCAAAAGGTCGCCAGTGTTATTTATGCCTGTCTAGTTTTTTATATTCCGTGGCCACGACATTTGTTTGTGACCTACTTCTCTCCAGACCTCATTCTTTCCTTGGATAATTAGTTGAGGTATTGCATATTTTTTTCCTCTCAGATAATGGCCTAGATAATTTGTCGTACCTTGATCAAGTTGAGTAATTCTTTCTCAGTAGTTGCCCTTCTTAAGCCTTCCTTATTTCTCACCCTATCTGTTCATGGTATGTGCAATATTTCTCGCAAGCTCTACATTTCGAAGCCATCTTGTTATTGGAGCAAATTTTTAATGTCCATTCCGTACAAAGCGAAGCATAGGGAGGCGTAGAATGTCATGGCTGCGCAATCTGAGAGAGTGGTACGGATATACATCAAATGAACTTTTTAGAGCAGCCGTCTCAAAAGTTCGAATAGCTATGATGATTGCCGACCTCCGCCGCGGAGATGGCACTTGAAGAAGAAGATTCCGTACAACATAATGGACCATACATAGCATTTACTGCATACCACGTGGTTTGTGATTATCGCGGTGTCGTTGACGTAATGAATGTTATTTATCAGGTACCCGTTGACCTTTATATCACACTCAGAGACTTCAAGTGCCTCTGCAAAAACATTTTCCACATAAAAGCTGAAGAGCACAGAAAACAAAATCTACCCCCTTCCCACCCCCTTAAAATTTTAAATTCCTTTGTGTTCATTGATTTGTTCAGCCTCAGTCTTGCTTTTTGATTCCAATAGAGATTCTGGATTACTATTATATCTTTCTCGTCAATGTTAGCGTCATATAATATTTTTATCATTGCATCGTGTTTTGCAGAGTCAAACGCTTTTTAATAATCAAGGAATGTGATTAATATATTCTTTAGTTACTTCATGCATTTTTGTACAGCTGGTTCCTAAAAAAAACTGATACGACTCTTAGTAAGATTTGATCATTTTGAGCAGTGTATTTGATTGGTCTGACATTATATTATATTTATTATAACATACAAATAGTAAAATAAACAAACAAACAACAATTAATTCATTACATGTGGTAATTCATAAATTGTTATAATTTTATTATTACCGTCTAAATTTTAATATTGTTTTGAATTTCTGCAGAACCACAGTTTTTCCATTAATAAAAAATGGAGCAAAAAAGAAACTCTCGAAAGAAAGCGAGGGTCTGGAAGACAAAAACTATACTAAATTTAATTATATAATACATTAATATTTTGTAATATCTCCATCAGCATTCACAACAGCTTATAGTCTTCCTTCTGCGTGAAAGGAACTGTGAAATTGAGGCTCTCTTCAGAGAGCTCTTTCCAAACCTGTTGTATACTGTTCCACAACTCTTCAGCATTTTGAGGTATAAAATTACGCCGATATATCCGTTTTATAATAACTTTCTATTTATTCTCGATTGGGTTTAAATCTGTACTGTAGCTGAGCTCTGGTAAGGTTTCGATATGGAGCCACTGGTTTATTATATTTTTAGGGTGAAGAGGACAATTATCTTGTTAAAGGATAAAATTACTTTCTGGATAAAACTGTTCCACACTGGGAATCATGATATTTTCTAGAATATTCAGATAAGTCTGCCCAACAAACCTGCTATCAATACGCCATACCATTTCCATTCCTTTAAATGAAATCCATCCGTATACTTTGGCACTAAAATGACCAGCTGCTCGATATATATTAACATATAAAGGAATAAATATATTATTATCTAGCCTATGCATCCCAATTTTTCCCTTCTTAGAAGATTGACAAATTTTCTCATCTGTAAATATTACCCAGTCCCAAAAATCTTGATTTTGTACCTAATGGTACAAATATAAATCTTGATTTCTTCTGTTGTGGTGTAAGAGCTTGTTTTTTTGCTGCAGTTTGATACCTAAGACGCGATGCTTTAATTCTGCGCCAATTTGTTGTCTTTCTTCCTGGAAACTATGACATAATTCTGGCAGTTTTCGCATCTTCAAAAGGATTCTCTTCTAATCTCTCCAAAAGAGTACGATCTTCATGAGCGGTAGATATTTTTGGTCTTCCAGAACTTTGCTTTCTTTCAAAAGTTTCTTTTTCTCTACATCTTTTATTAATATTAAAAACTGTTGTTCTGCTCACGTTAAAATGGTTAGCTATGGCAGATAGTGACCAATCATCTTTTCATTTCATTACAATTCTTGCTTTTAGTTCTTTGCTAGCACGTGGAACCATTTTTAAGGTTGAACAGAATAAGTTATCTGACAAATTTTAACATTTAGTGACAGTGACAGTATATAAATAATAAGTATTTATACTTCAGAATACACTGCTCAATTTTTTACAAAATACGCTTTAAGAATCGTATCAGTTTTTTTAGGAACCAGCTTACCAGGAAGAGCATTTAAGCAGAAAGCTTTTTCACGTGTACCCAGTCCACTCTTAAAACAACTTCTTCTTCAAGTGCCATCTTCGTTCCGAAGGTTGGCGATCATCAGGGCTATACGTATTTTCGAAACTGCTGACCGAAACAATTCGTTGCTGCTACAGCTATACCATTCCCGTAGATTCTTTAGCCAGGAGTTTCGTCTTCTTCCTATGGACCTTTTTCCTGCTATTTTCTTTTGCATAATTATTCGAAGCAGTTCATATCTTTCGCCTCTTGTAATGTGTCCCAAGTATTGCAGTTTTCGTTTTTTGATCGTAAATATGACTTCCTTTTCTTTATTCATTCTTCTCAAGACCTCGACATTTGTGACTCTCTCGGTCCATGATATTCTCAGGATTCTGCGATACATCCACAGTTCAAATGCCTCTAATTTTTTGGTATCAATCTTTTTCAACGTCCATGACTCCATTCCGTAGAATAGCACAGAAAGTACGTAACATCTCATCAGGCGAAGTTTCATTTCAAGGCTCAAATCTCTTCCGCAGAACACTCTCTTTATTTTAGTGAATATGGATCTGGCTTTTTCTTGGAAAATATTAAATATGTAGTTTTCATTGGAGAAAATAAATGTGAACTTGGGAAATACACGACGAATATAAAGTAACTTTTTCTGTAGTTTCAGTTTTGTATATATCTTAAATACATTTTTTCTATGCCTTTTGAGACAGACACCTTCTTTATTAATAACATAATCGCCAACGTCTATTTCAATATTATCGTCGTAATCCATTTGGTATCTTTTTGTCATTACTTATGAACGGTACCATATTATTATTTGATGATTCAGTATCAGCGCAAGAAATAAATTCTTCTGATTTCTCAGGAGATTGTTAGAAGAATCTTCCATATCTTGAAGTTTATGTATCTTTAATTAAAAAACATTTCTTTTCACAACTTCTTTTCGCTTTCTAAAATTTTCATCTGTATAAAAGTTTCGCTTTAAAAAAACTTTGGAAAAACAAAAATGCACTGGAACATTCTAAAATGTATTTCTTAGAAAATAATTTAATTGATAATTAAAACAAAAAATTATTAAAAACTGACAATAAGGATAATATCATATGTTAAATATCCAGATGTAAAAACAGGTGTACTTTATGGCCCAGTTCATAATACTGGTAGTATTAGCGCAATCAAAGATATCCCACTTAAGTCCACATATGTTTTATTAGTTTAGTAGGAACCGTTAAATTTAAATCCACCATGACAAATACATGACAAAGTGATGACACTGGAGTCAGCTTACTTTAATTTATCGTCACCATAAATTAATTTTTTTATTTCAGTGTGTTTAAATTGGCACGTGGTGTTAGGAGTGTTGTGCTCTTTTAAAATGGAAATCATAATTTCTTATTTTGGTATGTGTATTTTTATGTAATAGTGTTATTAATTATTGGAGGCGTCGAAAATTATTGTTAATTTGTTAACACTATGGTGTTTTTTAAATCTATTATTTATTTAATATCTTTTAACTTTGAGATTGGAGGAAAGCATTGGAGGAAGAAGATATTGGGATAAAAGTTAACGGCCAACCAATTAATAATATTAGATACGCAGATGATACGGTTTTAATGGCGGAGACAGTAGAAGACCTGCAAGCCACATTAAACAAGGTAGTCACAGCTAGTGAAGAGAAAGGGTTAACAATGAACGTCAAGAAAACGAAATTCATGATTATTACAAAAAAACAAAGATTGAATGCAAACCTGTACATTTACAATAACGAAATCGAACGGGTGCACAAATATAAATATTTGGGAACAAGCGTTAATAACAACAATGACATCACAGAAGACATAAAAACTAGAATTGGAAAGACTCGAGCTGCTTTTGTTAAAATGAAGGACATTCTGGGAAGTCATGGCATTAACTTAAACCTGAAAATGAGATTGGTTAGATGCTACATCTTCTCGATATTGCTGTACGGAGTAGAGACTTGGACTTTAAACAAGAGCAATACCGATAAACTAGAGGCCTTAGAAATGTGGATATACAGAAGAATTTTGAAAATACTTTGGACAGACAAAGTAACAAATAGTGTAGTAGTTCTTCGAAGAATGAACAAAGAACGGGAGCTGTTGATCACCATCAAGAGAAGAAAGTTGGAATATCTTGGTCATGTGATGAGAGGGAAAAAGTACCGATTGCTCCAGTTAATTATCCAAGGAAAGATTCAGGGCAAACAAAGCGTGAGGAGACGACGTATATCTTAGCTGCGCAATTTAAGAGACTGGTTCCAGTGCACATCTAACCAATTATTTAGAGCAACAGCTTCAAAAATACGAATAGTAATGATGATTGCCAAACTCCGTAGCGGAGAGGGCACTTGAAGAAGAAGAAGAACTTTAATATTATATCTAGGTGGTGCATTTTTATCGAAGCGAAGCTTCTATCCTGGCGTTGTATTACTTTTTCTCTATAGTTAAATCCTTAAACGAGAATCATGGAAGTAGCGCCACAAACTAGCGTATTTCTTGTCGCTGTTTCTACTGCACGTTTCCTACGTTTCCAAATCTTTCAAGCCTTGGTACGGCGGTATTAATAGTTGGAAGATTTGGAAAAGGAATCCGTTATAAGGCATGTAAACCTTTTTACTTTTTTTTGTTTTATATAATCTTATATACTAAAACGCTAAGCCCTTTTCTTGTCCACCACTTTACTCAAAAACCATATTAGATAATTAAAATATTTTTTCGGAATATTATTAGTATTACGTATGAGATTGTAAAGATATACTTTTGGTACAAAAATTCACTTCCGGTTTTGAGATGACCGGAAGTTAAAATTTACTTTAAGTTTTAGACCCCACAATGTATATATATATAATCTAAATATGTACTTCCGGTTGTGATCCGACACCGGAAGTGACCCGAAACGCGCATAAAACGTCAAGATAGAGCAAATCTGACACCGGATTTGTGATCAGCATGCAAAATTAACTGCTAAATGATATCCATGTCGACATTTGATGAAATAAAAATTGCATTTTGGTTTTGAGGTCGACTTCCGGTTTCGTTTTTATTAGTCAAATCAATAGAGAATTCAACGTAGAGTTCAAAAATGTAAGTTCACGAAATTATCATTTATAGTTTTTGAGTTATTGATAAAAATATTTTTACTTCCGGTCATTGTATAATATATTGTATATTTTTCTCGCAAAATAAAAATTTCATTTAAAAAACTCGATGTCGAGTTGGTCCGGTAGTTCTTATTTATTATTTTTTGTTTTATTATCAGTTTATTTGAATTATCTATAGATTCACCACGTATTTATTAAAATTACGCGTGTAATTAAAATAATAAATAAATAATAAATTTAGTTTATTAAATTTTAAAAAATATAGTTTAAAATTTAACAGTAAGCAAAAACAGTATAAAGCTTGGTGCATTCTACAGTACCGCCTAATTTACCACTTTTTTTATATGTTTATCCCTATATTATATCTTCATTTACACAATTTTAAAAATAAACATACTTTCCGCGATTTCGTACGTTATTGCTAATTTGATCAGGTATATTCCAACGTGTTTCCTAAGATCACCACTCCAATATACCCCATGTCTTCCTTTTCCTGTACTGTAGTTGTCTGAAATGTACTTAATATTTCATCTTGGATGATTTTATTAAACGGATATGACAAATTTTCATTTAAATTTAATCATTTTGACTTGTGCATTTGTTTCTCTTGATCTTTTTATTTATTATACGGCCAAACTGATTCGCATTTTTATCTCCCCAATTTAATTTTCCTTCTTATACTTTACTAAACGTAGATTCCACTATTTGGAAAAGTGATTTTATCGTTTCAAGACGGTGAAGTGGGAAAAGACGTATGAAAATTGGGGAAAGATGTATAAAAAATCCAGTGGCGTGTGCTCAACAATTATATATTATATTTTTAAATAACATTTGTTCAAAATAGGCCACCATATTTACAGGTTTTTACTGACGTTTCGATCTCTATATCCAGAGAGCGTTTTCAAAGATATAATTGATATTTATATTTATTTTATTTGTTTATTTTTAATATATATTTATATATTCTTATATTATTTAATTTCTATTTTTTTCTATTTTAAAAAATGGTCTCTGGAATAGAGATCGAAAGGTCAGTAAATTAAATATAAAAATGTAGATAAATTTTGGGTTATTTTCAACATTATCCCTAAAGGTAGATAATGGCATAAGTAAAAATATTGTCCGCATATTGTCCCATGAAATAAAATGAACAAAATAACTTAAACAGTATAAAACAAAACAAAATAAAATCGTATCAAAATAAACTTAAAATAATTTCTAATGTAACAAAACATTGCACTATTCTAATTGCTTAAACACAAACACTGCATACTTACTAAACTATTAGAGAATATTAGTCGCTATCTAAATCCGACGATGCAGTACTGCTATCGCTGTCATTATCTTCACCTGGTGTAATTATAATTGGCTGTATTAAAACTTCGATATAAGTATCAAGTTACTACATTCTATGTTCTTATTTAACCATTGAACCACAAGGTGGGGTCGCCGGTGACCCCACCGCACAAATTTCTTTTGGCATTCGTGCGATTTTGATGAACCTGTAAGTTGACCGCCCATCTAGTACCTTTGGTATTTCACATTACTTGTAACTGGTGATGTGTGTTTTTATGTACGTTCACATTTTAGTTGCGTTAGCAACGCATTTCCGATTTTTGACCCCACCTTATGGTTAACGTAACAAGTTTTTATGGGTCAGTTATTTCTAAGTAATAATATTTATAGCGTTTTGTAACTGTTGTTGTTTTTTTTTATAATTGTGGCACCCCTATGGATCCAAATAAACGTCCTTTTATACAAGAAGAATTGTGGAAAGCCCTTTATGAGGATGATTTCAGTGTTAAACAAGAATGTTCTTTTGGTGAAAGTGAAGATACAGAATATGTATTACCGGACGACCATTTTGAAGATAATATATTCGATTTGACATAATTAAAACAAGAGGGTGATGTTGATTTATATTAAAACGTCATAGACCAAGATTTAGAAGAAGACAACTGCCTCAAAGTATTAGGTCGAAATAATTATATTTAGTTTACACAACATATACTTAGCAAGCGAACCACAACTTCCAAAGAAAAATATTATTCTTCATCTACCCGGTCCAAGTAGGGAAGCTACAAATACAACCAACATAATAGAATTATGTTCCAATATAATGGAATTATTATTTATTTGTGGAATCATCAGAATTTTGCTGTCCTCTCTTGAAACAACTCGCTTGTTCGTCCATTGTATTTCAATAATCACAGAATATAACTAAAAATTTACTATAAAACGACAAACTCTAATAACACTCGATTTATCTCCACAAACTTCAATCGCACAAAATATAATCACAAAATGGAACTCCCGCCAGTACCACCTATGTAAATGAACGTTTATTGCTTCGGCACGTGCGGTGGTGTTATCGCTGATCTGCCTTACAAATGCCCAAGTAGCCAAGTGTTTGAAAAGAAATGGGAATAAAATTTAAAGTAGGATACATTTTTATTTTATAAACTTAAATATGTCACAAACCAGAACATGTAAATAAAAATTATTTCATTACAGTTTTGTGCTCAATTTTTAGTATTAAAAAAAATATTTTTTTGGTATTTTTATGACGGTTATATCCGCTGCATCGAAAAATTCAGGTTTGTATAACCATCACTGCTCCTTTTTAAACAAGAATCGGCTACACTGTACGGCAGCTTGTGGTCAAATCTGCTATAGAGAAGCACAAATAAATATGTACTATAATAATTATTATATACATTCTGTGATTTCTAATGAGACAACGTAAATTAAACTGGTAGTTTTCGAAGGCCGCTGGGTACACTTAAATTTGAAAATATTCGGCGTTTAAACGATGAAATCTCTCTTAAAAAAAATCGGTTGCCTGTAAAGTCGGTTTTACGGGCGAAGATTTTACGTGACAACGTCTTTTTCTCGGTAGAATATTTATTAATATGAATATTATTAAATTGCACAATAGGAACAAGGAATTGAATGAAAATAAGAATTGTACAAATTTTAACTATAGAAATATATTTTGTTTACTAAAACATTGTACATGTAAACTTAAACTTAACTAATTTCTATTTGAGTGATTTTGTTGAGGATAGGACGATGATAGGAGAAATAGCATCGCACCAGCGGACCGATCATGTTTGAGTGGGAGAGAGACGCAAGGCATTCGCCGGTCCGGCGGGCCTCTCTCTCGTTCGGTGACTAATCGTAACAGACGTGAGCGGGCGTTACACTTTTTCATGAGTGACTCCGAGCCACAACCTAATTTAAGACGTTGTCACGTCAAAATAGTGGAATTTTACTTCAGTTCTATTTTGTTGAGTATTATTGCTGGTTGACTATACCATCAGCGTGATCTGTAATAGAAATGCAGCAGAAAAAACGTTAGTCAGTTAAAAAACTACATAAAGAAAACACTAGTCTGTCAAAGAATATCAATAAGCAAAAGATAATAAGAACAAAGCCAAAGCAAGGATGCTTAAATGCTCAAACGTCGAAAGCAGACCATAATTTATTATAATCATAATATAATAACGGACGATCCGTGATACTTAACTAATTAAACTCTAGATGATAAACGAATAAAGTATTTAACATCATTACAGACCACTACCTTATCCAAATGACCTACTGGTAGCATTACTAAAAATATTTAAAAAACACTGACTAGCATACTTAAGCAAAGACTAATCAGGACTTTTCATGGCAGATGTAACTTATCTGAAGGACAACTTTCTTTTAAACCAGCATATAAGCTTATAAAACTATGTTAATTTTTATAAGTTATACAGAAAATATAAATATAAGTCCTGAACATGATACGCCAAAATTGACAACAGTCAACAAAATGATATATTGTCATAACTCGTCTGCAAACGTCTGTTTTTTTTTTTATTTTAATTAATTTTTAAAATCAACTTAAATTATGGCAAATACCAAGAGTTCGGAGGAAAAACTTGTAGACTTGTCGAATATCGTTGCTGGCAAAGCATACCCAGTAGAATTTTCCGACTGCCTTGCTTTAACACTTCATTATATGCTATCGGATAGAGAAGAAAATCCCGTTGATTTTGCAGTAGACTTTTTCAACAGACTGCAAGCGGAACGAACACTAAAAACACTAGAAGGTAATTCAAACAAATTACATTATGTTTAGTTTAAACGTTTCTCTTTCATTATAATATATAGATATATATATATATATATATATATATATATATATATATATATATATATATATATATATAAATTATAAATAAGTTCGAATTATCGGGTAAAGTGGTCTGTAATGAAAATCTTTCGTTTTTCTAAATTACTCAATATTTCGCCATTTATTTAACAGCTTCTTCAGGAGTAAACTAAAACAATTTGAACATTACAAAAAATGGCGTACAAATACATTTTAAAACATTTTAAAACACTTACAGAATTTAAAAGATTTCACAAATAAAAAATGACATTGAAGTATTTGAAATATTGAATGTCAAGATTAAATTGTCTTAAGCACGTTCGTTACAGATATACGATAAAAAATTAAAATTATTTCAAATGTAAAAATAAAAATAACAATAAAAGAAAAGTTAGAAGAATAATATTTCTTTGATGAATTATTAAGGTTAGTTGTTATTAAGATGAATGTTGGCTATTTTGAATATTTATAAATTTTGTTCAATATGTTACAATATATGTTACTTAACTGTCCAGTGTCCGTTTTATAATTTAAAGTGTTTTTATTTTTGTTAATGTAATACATCTCAAGAAATAATTATATATATATACATATATATAGGTATATATATATCTTAAGGATCACTCAGAAGAGTGGTGGGTTTTTTTTTTCGGTCAAAAGGTGAAGAAAAAAGACAAAGTTGATGGCTACTTCATCTATTTATTGAAGACGTTTCGCTTTCTTAATCATAAAGCATCATCAGTTCATCTAAAAAGAACAATATGAAAAAACCACACAAGCACGGAAAAGTTGTTACATGTGTTACCTTAAAAAGATATGTAGCAGTCAGTGATATTAAAGTTGTAAAGACACTTAAGTAAATGGACATTATACGATTACGATGTATAAACAATAAATTGAACTAAATAAGTTAACAATTTGTTCAAACTAAGCACAGCAAAAAGAACATGTGGTTTTGTTTTTTATATAAAAAATGTATACCTAAGTAAAAAACATTGAAAAAGAGAATGAAGAACTAAGAAAATCCTAGATGCACTTCCAACGATACAGCAATAGTTATGATTTGATTTTAACTTTAGGTAGCATTATTATATTAATTAATATTGAAATTGAATAATTTAATGTATAATGAAATTATTCAAGCAACCATCTTTAATTATTTTCAGACTTTGGCTTACGCCTTTTGACATGTTGTTCGTTGACAAAGAGGAACCTTTCATTTTTAAGGTACTGGGCCTAAAATGGAATCCTACGACTGATTTCTTTTCTCATTCTTCTTGTCCCTTTGACAAACCGTTCACAAAGCGGGCCATTCGTTTGTAAATCAGTCGTATTTTTGTTGCTATCCTCTTGTTTTTATTCATTTTCCATGTCTTTTTGCTAGTCAAACGTCTTCTAAAACCGTTGTGGTACTTCAATGTATTCTGGGATGATAAAACATCTGAACAGATACATCTGACCTCTGTATTTGTATGTGTTACATTTCTGGTGTTATTTCTATACAGGAACATCTATCGCGAGATCGGAGCTCTTGGCAGCTATACTGCTGACGGATCTAGTCACTTTTGTCAACGAGTCTAGTCCAATTTTCATGCTCGCTCTGTCTCGACAAGATTGGAACTCCTGGCAGCCATATTGCTGGCTGATCTAGTCACTTTTGTCAAAGGGTTGTTCGTCCGATCTTCCGATATTTCGATTCCGATATCGACGATTGCGCTCCCTTGAGCTAATTTTTCTACCCCAAATTGGCAATCGTATTAAACACATACAAGAACTGATACCACACTTTACTCGGCATCAAATGCCTTCTAATCAACACCACTCTGATTGTGTTAGTCGTGTTTTATCACTGGCACAATTATTAGAATTTTCACCAAACTGGCATTTTCCTACCGTGGAGCTCGTCGAAATATCATAACGCTGAGATTTCGACGCTATTCTTCTTCTTGTCTTTTCGCACCCCACGGAATTCTTATAGGAAAAGGGGCAAACGGTATTGTGTATGACACAGTCTTTCTAGTTTAGTCGGTCGAAAAATTCTACTGATTCGACGCTATTCTTTTCTAATTAAGGGCATTGTACGCGTTGTTAATCTGAGCACAGGGTCAGATGACATTCAACAATGTTCTGTGGTCAAAATATGACTGCCGCTTATTTGTCAATTCATATTTTATTCTTACTTAGTTCTTTATTAGTATATCGATCTTTCATGTCTATTCTTTACACTTATATTTTCAGCTGTTCTTAAAAACATTCGTTTTTGGCACGGGAGAATGTTTGGGAAAGTATGTACTTACTATTTCTTTCTTATTTTTACATTTAATATTTTTTTGTTACGGTACTGTAATGTTATCTAATTCAATACTGTTCTAACGACTTTGGTAAAATATATTGTTTCCTGTTATTTCGTAAAATTGCTAAACTGGTTGTCTCATGTATTATGTTATAAGTGCGGAGAATTTGACTTCTCTTTTGTATTCTGTGTCACAAATATGCACACGTGTGTACGGTTTTGTATTACGGTCTCAATTAACTTAAATTATCGCATTCAAAATCACAATACACTAGGGTGATTTATTGATGTACCCTCTTTCACCCAACGGCCAAAAGATTCTTTTCTGACCTGCAATCTCAAGACACTTCATCCCAAGACAGCGAACGAAACACACCAAGTTTGTTAGCTCTCGTGCCATAGAGCAGCGTCTGCGGGCGCCCCGACGCGGTACCAACGAGATTTCCTTGGCTACGATTCCAATATTTCAAAGGGTACGTCTATATTCTTTGTACAAACATCAATAATGAGTAAGACCAGTTAATTTCCTAATTTATTGACAGTTATATTTGCTATTTTTCGCTAATTAATTTACAAACAAAATACTGCATTTTTATCTTTATAATTATTTATCTATTATCATTTAACCAGCGACCTCTTAAGTTTTATACAAAAACACTTTCTCTACACGCTTGAAGAAAAATTTATCATTGGTGCAGACTTTAATGATGAAAATACTGTATGGGGTTTAAGGTCAACCAAGACAAAGGGTAGAGAATTACATTCTGCAGTAGAAAAAAAATGAAAAATGGCAACTGGAAAATTGACATATTGGCCCAGTGAGAAAAATATAACATTCGACTTAATTGACTTTTTAATTTCAAGGAAAGTTACAACAAATTTTATAAAAATAGAAGAAGCTGAGGGTCCCAGTTCTGATCACTCTCTAATACTACTATCCATCAGTGAGCATATTATTCTAAGAGAAAATAGCATTACCCTAACCAATAACAAAATGGACTGGGCTAGCTTTAGACAGGAGTTAAGTGACAGAATTGAGCTAAATGTACCAATCAAAACTAATGAGCAACTTGATGAAAAAGCAGAGAAACTAACCATGAATATACAACAAGCAGCAACAAGAACAAGAACAAGAACTAAACAAATTATAAGAAAAACCAAAGGTCAAAATTATCCCAAAGAAATTTGAGAACTCGTGCAAAGAAAAAGAAAAGCCAGAAAAAAATAGCAAAAAACAGAACCGCAGAAAATAAAAATGTATTAAATTACCTAACAGTTAAAAAGGAAAATATATTAAATCAAAAATGAATCAAAAAACCAATACCTAAACAATATAAGTGATCACCAATCCACTGACTACTCTTTGCGGAAGTGTACAAAAAAAATAACCTAACAGTTAAAAAGGAAAATATATTTAATCAAAAATGAATCAAAAAACCAATACATAAACGATCTGAGTGATGACCAATCCACTGACTAATCTTTACGGAAGTGTACAAAAAAAATAAATAGACCAACGCAGCAGATTTCGCCGATTAGAAAAGAAAATGGAAAATGGGCAAGTGACGGAAAACCAAAAACAAATCTGTTCACATCATACTTAGAGAATGTATTCCAAATGACATAGAAAATAATGATCAAGCAAAAAACGCTGATGGTAAGAGTACTGAATACGATGTGAACAATACTAATCATAGTAACCAAAGAAGTAACCAAATTAATCGAAAACGAATTAATCACTCGCAAAAAGTCTACAAGATGTGACTTAGAGCTTATAGATGATAAGAGGAGAAATACTACAAAAACTACCTAGGAAGGTCATAGATAAACTCACAAACCTTATAAATACAGTATTCAGATTATACTACAAACCAATAACATGAAAAACATCTGAATTAATTATGATTCTTAAATCAGGTAAACCAATATGTCCATTTAATACGGTCATATTTGAAAGACAGAGCTTTTTGAATTAAGCATGAAGGAGAATATTTAAAAATACGACCAATCAAAGCAGAAATACCACAGATCAGTGTTCTGGGACCCATACTTTATTTATTATATACCTGAGACATTTCTGTTAGACAATATTAAACTAGCCACATTTGCAGACGACACTGCAATACTAGCAGTCGGTGAAACATTTGAGGAAACAACTAGACACTTTCAAAATGCAGTGAACAAAATACACACACTAAAACAGTTGAATACCCAGTAACATATTACAAAGAAAACTGAAGAACTAAATTTGAAATACAAGAAATTATATTAGTTATTAGGTAGAAGCTCACAACTTACAATTAAGAACAAGGTATTAGTTTACAAACAAATGCTTAAACCAGTGTGGTCCCATGGTTAACAGTTGTGGGGCTGTACTAGTGAGATTAGCTATGCTTGCCTTCAAAGAGTCCAAAACCGAATACTAAGAAACATAATAGTCAACGCTCCGGGGTATATCTGCAACAAAGAGATACATCGGGAACTTCATATAGCAACAATTAAAGAAGAAATAAAGAAGACTTCTAAGAGTCACGAAAACCAACTCCGTAACCATACAAACAGGGAAGTGTTGGAACTGTTGAATAATCAAGACCTGGTCCGCAGCTCAAACGTACCAAGCCTTTTGAACTTGTGTTATAGTGATAAAAACAGTGCTTTTGAGATAAAACTATCCACCTTAGATAACTTTTGAACTTCTAATTTTTAGAATAAGCGAATAAAGACGTCAATTACACTTTGAAGGGGGAGGCGGTATGTCATACTTAAGCTTGCTGGGAAAGGCACCCACCCATCCCCATATCATCCCTTAATTTTTTAAAAATTACTTCCACCTTTTTTATTTGATATTTGGATTCTCCTCTTTGTACTTATTTTAAAAAAGTATAACACATTATGCTTATAGTGATTAGTTTATGAGAAAAAAAATACAAAATCAGGAAAACTGGATCAAAAAAATATATTTTTTTAACAATTCTATTACAAACATTTAGTATGAACATTTCATTATCAAAAACATTTACAATAGTTGTTTAAAATGACTGCCATTCACTTTCATACAATAGTATAGTTAGCACCAACATTCTATCGTCCGTCGGCAAATTCAAACAAAAATATAACTTCCAGACCATCTTTTACCACCTTTAGTCCAGAAAAATTATTACATGCATTTAATATATTTTTTACCACCAAAAATAAGATGTTTCAATCAAATAATGCTTTAAATATAATGTGCAGAATAATTTTGAATTAAGTTCCGCTAATGAACTTGCTTTTTTGTCCTTAAAAGTAGAAAAAAGTTTCAATTATATTGCTTAATATTTCGTCTAAATATAACCGTCTAACAATTTTAACTATACTAATGCCCAAGTACCAATTTTCAAGTTTTAAACTGATTGATTTACGATGAGTAATCCGGTTGTAAAAATACAACTTGCAAATTTTTAGTTTAGTTGTATCTTTGCAACTAGCTTGTTTATAGATAGATGTGCATTCTGTATTGCTTTAATTTAGAGTTGTGTTGAAATTTTGTTGTGAGTAGTTATAATAATTGTAGTATTTTTTTGTTATTTGTTCTTTTGAAACTGTCTATTTGTGTATAAAGAAAATGTTTAGACCATGCTAAAAATCACCTACAGTTTTTCGTGCTTGGGAGCAAGAGAACCCAAGTAGTAGTAGAGAAAGTAATACAAAAAACAATGACACTGAGACTGTAACTGTAGAAAAGTGTCTAAGGCTTCCAAAGAAAAGGATTGTTTTGAATGAACAATCTAAGAGAATTTGTATGAACGTTTACAAAAATCTTCAAAATAATCCTGAAAATAGTTGTAGAGGCAGTATTATAAGAAAAGCGGCCTTTCTAACAGGAATTCCGTATTCTACCATGCGCGACATCGTGAAAAGTGGTGTTAAAAAGAGAAAAACAAGATCGGATGCTGGAAAACCTAAACAAATTAATATTGTGACCGCTAAATGTTTATGGAATTTGGTTTACGAGGAATACACTAAAAATGTCATACCAACAATTGATACACCAAGCTTGATTGTGATTCTTTCTTGCAAAGTGTAAACAAAGAAAAATTGTCTACAAAATAAATTAATCACTTTAAGCCGAATGTATTATACATTTTTGTAGTCAGTACAAAAAGTAGAATTCAAATATATCAAAATCCAAATAAGCAAAGGGGTGCCGTTCCCAGCAAGTTTAAATATGACCTAATGTCTCCTCCTTCAAACATTATTTGATGTGTTTTTGCGCTTTAACTAAAAATTAGAAGTTCAAAAGCTATTTAATGTGGACAGTTTTATCTGAAAAGCACTGTATATAAATCAGTCAGTTTAAATGCGGGCAGTGAAAGTGTTGCACACTTCGCATAACAGCGAAGTGTGCAACAATAATTTATTATTAAATTCTAATGCGAACCATTGGAAATACCTAGGACAGTAAAGTAGCAGATTAGGTTAAATTTAAAATGCAGGTTAGTTTTAGGATTAGGTGCATTGTTAATTAATAAAAAATAAAAAAATATATTCCAATAATACTGAAATTAATATAATTAATTTTATTACTATTTGAATGTGCTACTTTCGACGTCCAGATTCGTTTAAAAAATTTTGGAAGATACACCGACGTACCAAGTCACCTAGAACTCGATAACATGAAAAGAGTTCCACCAGTATCCTTTTTATACCGTAGGTATCTGGGATAAGTAAATTTTCCCCTTAGAGGGAGTGTGAGCTGTATGGCTAAATCTGGAATAATTAATAATACAAGCTAATCAAAAATAGAATCAATGAAATTTCGTAGACACGATAAAGCTAATACTTGGTCCAACAAGAGACAATATGAAATAAAGTTCGGCACAAACAATTGCAAACTTACAACGATTAACTGAATAATAATATTACGATTTTTACACAAGTAAACCTACTCGTGTATCAGCACGATTAATTTAAATTGCCATGTAATGTATATAACTCTGTACGATACCACATGGCGTGGGCGGCCTCCAGCCGCAAAGGAACTACGAACACTCTCCTTCAGTGGGATTTAGGAACAAAAGTAATGAGTTGATATTTCGGATAGTTCATCTTCGGGTGACTGCATACCGAAAATCTAGATGTTTGACTATTAGAGTCAATGATGCTTAATTCTTAAAACGAGTGGTGATACTTTCTCCTGTGAGAATGGCGTAGAAATAATTTCTCTTTAATATTTAATTTAATAGTTAATGTAAATTTGCGAAACTGCAATACACTGAACACTGTAATGATAAAGTGATGTGGTGCTTGAGCAGAAAATAATTTTTTATTTAATTGGAAATTATTTTTACTTTTTTTCTATTCAATATGTCTATGTCTTTATAAGACATAGTACCACTCTAAATTTTTTTTTTTTTTTTTTTTTTTTATTTCAACTTTAACGTGCTCGGCTACTATGGCCACTTACACAGGTACTATAACATGAATTTTCATTACACAAACATTAAGTGTTACATTAAGAATATGTTACAATAATACGGAATGATAATAATATGTTATACAATGTCTAAATTAAAATCTAATTATATTTTTTGATATAAGTGTTCATCTCTAAGGAATTGTAGCACAGCTTTTATTTGGTCAGGGTTGTTTAGGATATCTCGTACTTCACTTTTGAGTTTGTATTGTAATCTTCTGGCCAAATGTTGATGGCATTCAGTGAGAATATGTTTGATTGTCAAATATGATTGGCAGATTTGACAGGAGGGACGGATGCTAGAGGACATTAGGTAGCCGTGTGTGAGTTTTGAATGTCCTATCCGAAGTCGTCTTATCACAATGAGATCTCGTCTTGAGAGGGCTGAATAGTCAAATGTAGGCTGACTGGTTATTGACGGTTGTATTTCGTGTAAGATCGAACGGTTAGAGTTCCAATGCTGCTGCCAAAGGAGTCTGGTTCTTCTTTTAATATATGATTTTAGGTCCTTAAAAATTTGAATTTTATCGGTGATTTCAGGTGATGCTGTAGCAAGTTTAGCATAGTGATCTGCAGTTTCATTGCCTTCTATACCAATATGAGATGGCAGCCAGATTATGGTAACTGTTATGTTTTGGGACAAGATAATTTGGTAAGAGTCTAGGATCTTTTGGACGATTGGATGATCAGTAAATATATTTTTGATAGAATAGATTGATGCTAAAGAGTCTGTGCATATGGCAACCTGCTTATTAGGTGGAGATATATGGTTAAAAGCTTGCAATATACTAAATAATTCGCCAGTATGAACGCTGCTGATGGCTGGTATAAGTGATGACTTAATTACTGAATGAGAGGTTGTAACAGAGCAGCCTACTCCTGTGTCATTTTTTGAGGCATCCGTGTATAATATTAGGTCGTATTTATTTGTATCTATAATGTCTTTAAATGCATTTATAATGATCTCTTTCGGATGTTTATTTTTATCGAAGTTGGTGAGCGAGGTGTTAAATTTGGGCGTGGACATGATCCAAGGAGGAGATGGAGGGAGATAAAGAGGAAGGGTATGTGTAAGAGAGATATCATTAAGTGTCTGTGCTAAAATTAGTGGAATAGGTTTTATTGGTGGTAAGAAATTGGTATTGTGTAAATTATACGTGGACATTACAAATAAGGGATGCACTGGATTAGAGGGGTTAGCTGATACCGATGCTGCATAAGAGAGTAGCAGTTGTTTTCGTCTTATACAAAGAGGAGGTTCGTTAGCTTCGCAATAAAGATTATCTACAGGACTAGATCGAAAAGCGCCAGTACAAAGACGAAGGGCTGTGTTGTGAATTGAGTTTAGAAGGTTAATATATGTTTTGGAGGCGGATATATATATGTGACAACCATAATCTAGCTTGGAGCGTATTAGTGATCTGTATATTTTAAGAAGTGAGTTTTCGTCAGATCCCCAATAATGATGTGATAGAGTTTTTATTATGTTTAGTCTTTTGCTCGTTTCTCCTTTTATTACAAATATATGTTGCTTCCAAGTTAGTCGTGAGTCAAACGTTAATCCGAGAATTTTGCATTGTTTAACAACAGAAAGAGGGACATTGTTGATCAAAATAAGTGGAGATGGAGAAGGGGGACGTCTACTAAAGTTTATAATTTTAGATTTTACATTGGATAAAGATAACCCCATGTCACTAGTTTTTTTTAAAAGTGTGTCAACAGCAGTTTGAATAAGCTTCGAGGTGGTAGAAGAGTTTTGTCCATGACAGTAAATTACTAGGTCATCAGCATACATGATATGTTTAATAGGGGAAATGAGGTGAGAGCATAAATCACTTATTGCTAGATTAAAAAGTGTAGGACTTAGTACCGATCCCTGAGGTACGCCATCAGTTTGAGTATGAGTAGAAGATAAAATACCGTTGACAGAGACTCTGAACGATCTAGAAGATAGAAAATTTCGTATGAAGTTAAATATATTACCATTAATATTAAGAAGGATAAGTTTGTTTAATATACATTGCCTACTTATAGTGTCAAAAGCACCTTCAATATCAAATATGGCAGCTACGACTTCTTGTCTTTTGTTTAAGGCCTCTGATATATGAGTTTGGAGGATTACAAGGTTGTCTTGGGTTGAACGGTTCTGACGAAATCCTGACTGTTCACTAGCAAATATCTTATGTTTTTCAATGAACCATAGGAGTCTTTTATTAATCATTTTTTCGAATATTTTGCACATCGTACAAGTTAGTGATATAGGTCTATAAGAGTTGGCCAAGGAACGTTCTAGGTTAGGCTTTTTAATAGGTATTACGATAGAGGTTTGCCATTGATTGGGAAATTGGTTAGATGACCAGATTAAATTATACATCTCAAGTATTTTGAGTAGGCTACAGTTTGAGAGCTTTTTGATTAATATGTAAGGAATGTCGTCAGGACCAGCGGCATTGTTTTTACAAGTTTGAATAACTGATACTAGTTCTTCAAAAAGAAAGGGAGAATTAAGATGTGTGATGTCCATTATTGTTTCGGGTGAGGAACAGGGTGGGGCGTTAGGTAATGGTTTTCGTAAGGAGGCATCTATTTTACTTTTGAATTTAGTGTCGAAGTGCGTTGCTAGGGTTTCACCGATTTCTTGATTGTCAGTGATTGTAGTGTTATTTACAGCAATACTAGAGATTTTGAGGTTGGTGTTGTTTCCTTGGATTTGCCTAATCTTTTTCCAGAGGTCCGCCGGATTGGTGCTTGAATTAATAGAGGATACATATTCTCTCCAAGATGATTTTTTACTTTGTTTTATAATAAATCGGGCTTTGGCTCTGGTTTTCTTTAGTTCAATAAGATTCTCCAGATTTTTGTTTTTACGGTAATTTTTAAGAGCTAATTTTTGTTGTTCTGTTGCAGTTTGGCAAGATGTATTCCACCAAGGTACTGCCTTTCTTTTATGGGAAATACTATTTTTGCCTATGTGCAAATTTGCAGCTTTAAGTATGGAATCTGTGATTAATAATAGATTATTGTTAATATTGTCGGATAGGGATAGAGAAGGTAAGGTGTTATCTGTTTGTGAAGTATAGTCTGTCCAGTCGGCATTTTTTAGCCGCCAGAAGTTTCTGGTTATAGTTTGTTCATGGTTGGAGATATCAGATGATACTAAATATTGGAAAGTGGTTGCTGTCATATAGATCATCGGAAGTTTTCCAAGTTAGTGAAGTATATGTTTTTGGGTCGCTAAAACTAAGATCTATCGCCGAAAATGTGCCAGAGGAAAAGTTCAGATGCGTATTAGAGCCTGTATTTAGTAGACAGGAGCCTGTGCAATTGATAACGTTTTCTATAGTTTTACCTTTGCCATTAGTATGGTTTGACCCCCACATAAAGTTATGAGCATTGAAGTCACCTACTAGAATATATGGAACGGGGAGCTGATATATAAGATTTAGAATTTCAATTTCTTTAAGGGGGTAGTTAGGAGGAATGTAAACACTGCATATCGTAAGTTTATTAGGACACCAAGTAGTTACGGCGATAGCCTCGAGTTCGGTGGTGATGAGAAGATGGGATGAATATATTTCACTTGAAATAAAAACAGATGTCCCACCACTGGCTCTGTCACAATTAGTTCTGATATAATGATATCCTTCGAACTTTTTTAGTGTGGGAAGCTTAGATATTTTTGAGTTCGTTTCTTGTAGACATATGATATTGGGTTGTTTTTCTGTCACTAGTTGTTGGATTCTTTCAATACGGGGAAAGAACCCATCGCAGTTCCATTGGATTAAATTGAAGGTGAATCTTGAGTTGAAGGGGTAAGGGGCAACTGAGATGGTTGTTCTGGCTGTTGGGAGATAAGGGTTTTGGTTTCATCATCAGTTAGGAGTTCAGATGAGACGCTGATATTATCAGAGTCATCTGGGTTTAGCTGTCTTTTGATTTTCTTTTGAAGTCTCGTAAGTCGATTTTTAAGGGATCTTTCCTTAGTTTCTGAATGGAGAACTGTTATGTCTTGTAATAGTCCTTCAATATTTGACGTAAAAACAAAAGCTTCATTAAGTGGACTAGGATTACCATGTGTATTTTCTAGGAAAGCAATAAACTGAGTCTCGGTCAAAGTTAGACCAGATGGATTATTTTTATAAATGGCCGCTACGGATTGTAGTGAACTAGCTGTTAGATTATGTTCCTCTAATTTTGTAGTTTTTGCTTTTTTCTTGTGAGGTTTGCAGATAGTGTTTGTTTTTGTGGATAACGGAGGAAGCATTTGGTTAGACGCTGGTTCGGGTGTACTTGCTGAAGATAATAGAGAAGGAATATCAGAATTGCTGTCTGTTGATATAGCTCTTTTTTGTCCTTGTGTGGGTGGAATTGATGGGTGTATAGTTTCAGTATCTATTTCAGTGTGGGTTTCTGTGCAATTTAAAGTAGTTAGGTCTGATTGAACAGGAGTGTTTACGTCAGAAATTATATCAGTAATTTCAGATGTAGAGGGCTCTAGATGGGGTAGTTCAGTTTGAGAAAAAGTAGTTGGATTATTGGTACATGAGTCAGCGGTATGTCCGACCTCTTTACATAAAAAACAATGCAATTTATCCGTAGAAATAAATATTCTATAAGGTGTGTTTTCGTATGTAATAACGAAGTTTCTATCTATTGAAAAGTTCTCTTTATCGGGGATAATATACGTTACTCTTCGGAAGCTCATTATGTGTGCATAACCTTCTCCGAGTGCACCACATTTCACAAATGACACAGGAGAGACCAGCTGTAATCCAATATCTTTAAGGGCTTTCTCAATTATGGAATGTGGAATTGAAGGAGATACGTTAGATATAAGAAGGCGTTTAGCTGGGGTGATAAGTCTTCTGATGGGAACTACTGTAGAGTTGATAGAGATATTTTGATGTGTTTTTAGAAGGTTATCGACAACTGTAGGCGAGGAAAGATAAATACAGATGCGGTTATTTGGAATACGTGATGCAAAGGTAATGTTTTTTGGGATAACAATGTCCCCTATAGCTTTAACATAGTCAAATAAAACAGTATTTGGAATAGCGTGCATTAAAATGGCTTGCTCCTTACGTGGGAAAGTAGGAGGTGGAGGTTTGGATAAAGTAGCAGCGACATATGATTTTGTGGGGAGGACTTGTGGAGTTGTGAGGTTTTGATTTGAGTTCATTTTTGTGAGTGTTCCTCGATACCAAAAACACTTCACTTAATTTTTAGTATTGCAACAGTCGTCCTATTAGGACACTGTGGATAAAATAATAGGAATATAACAGTTACCTGTATCTGCAGTTTTCCTTCAGTTGAATATAATAATATTATAGTCCAATAATAATTGCTGTTTCCATAACACACAAAATAATTCGAATTATCACATCACAAGGTAATGTTTACTCGTTGGCTACATCAATGGGAATCTTGAATATTAATTAATTGTAATATAACTATTAAATACTGTTTAATATACACACAATTATTAAAAATTAATAGGAGAACTTTTTGACCACTCTAAATTTTAATTTAAATCATTTTATCTTTATTTTAGATGCCAATGGTTCATCTTCAGAAAGTTCAAACAGTCGTTTGGAATTGAATGCTGAAGACAAATAAATGTCAATACAAAAATTTTAAATGAAAACTAAAACATTATGCTATTTTTTGTAAAAGGTGATTGCAACCTTAATGAAAAAATTGGTTATAATAAATTTTTAGGTACATATATTTGAAATGTCTTTAGTTTATAATAAATTAAGTACAATATACTTTTCAATAAGATCAATGATAACCCACACTCAAAAAATGAGAAATACTTTGTTTAGGAAAAAAGGCATATTTAAATTTAATTAACTAGTTAATTTAAGTTGCTATCATCAAGTCCTCATAGACACTTTGTCTCAGGACCAGCAACTGCAGGTGGAGTCATACGTTGCCATGTTATCAAATCCACTGGTAACTTTAACATCCTAATATATAAGACTAAATGATGTAAACTAAATTGTTTCCTTGTGGATTTTAAGAAATTTAATAACAGTTGAATCCACCACTTATATGTGGTTTATTAAAACTAAGAATTCCTCAATAAATACGTCCCAAAGATAAATCACGTCCTACAAAGTCGTTTAGTACTCAATACAACATACAAGCACAAAAATTGCAAAATGGAAACCAAGTTGGATCTGATTGCAGAGGTCGTCGCGTCTGTGTCAAAACAATTCCTATGGAGCGCATGAATATAGTTCGAGTTCACATATATGAGCATATCAGTCACATTACACGAGAGCTAAAAATCCCAACCATAAATATTTAGTACTCTTGTGTATAATTTGTGCAAGGAATCCTGTGACGACAGAAATATCATGTCTGTATATATCGACATTTTTCATAGGACGTCTAACAATGAATTTAGTCTTTATTTCCATGTACCACATGGAAATAAAGTGGAAACCTGTAGTAAATGAGATATCTATAAAATCAGGAAGCCTATCTTGAGCGACGGTTTAAAATTACGTAATTTTTGAAACTCAACATAAACTTCACCTACGGCAATCAAAGAGCGCTGAAGTATCATAACGAAAAATCCCTGAATAATGAATCCTATTACCCTTTTACATTTGTCCTAGAAAAAGCTCTTGCTTTTAAAGGGCTCAGTACGTTTACAGCGTACTATAAGCTCAATATGTCAACTTCGGCTGTCATGAACTTTTAACTGCTTTAAACTTCATGCATGTGTGGGATGAGACACTTGCCTGTCGAAGTTCGCAGGAAATCGTATTGTGTATAGTTAAACATATTGACACACGCGTACCTAAATTTAAGCGTATTGTTGCCTAAAGCCATACCTGTATCGAACAAAGAAGGAACTTAAACATTGCCTTATCCTTATTAGAGAGAGTACTTAGTAACACCAATCAGGTGGAAACAATTGATCTAAAGTTTATGGTGAGTGGTCATTTCTACCTTTCCAACGGCTTAGACTTTAAATCAATAGAGAGTTACTCCAGAGGAAAGGCAATTTATGTCCCAAACGATTGTTATTCTGTCAATAGAAAGTTTTGAAGACTTAAATCATGTCACTTTACACAGACTGTTAGCGAAGATTATAAAAATGCTTTCTTCTTAGGGTGTTTATCCGTTTCAAACTTTGGCAATCATTCTGGCTAATCTTTGTTGGTTGCTATACGGAATAGCTGTATTAAGGTCTTTCTATACCATGCTCTCAGGTTAGCAAGCCAGGATATTTTTCTTCATCCTGGGGCCCCATTTTCTTCAATTCTACTTTGCGAAATGCATTGGAGTAGCTCGTATCTACCTTGATTTCTCCAAATCCGCGGTTATGTTCATCCTCAGCAGTATTTCTTTATTAGTTACTTTATCTGTCCATGGTATCTTCAGGATCCTTTTATATAAACATAGCTTAAAAGCCTTAAGTTTGATAGAATTTCCGCCTTCAATTTCCACATTTCTACTCGGTAGAAAAGCACTGAGTACACGTAACATTTAAGGAACCTTATTTTTGTTTCTATGGAGAGGTCATGACGCTTCAACATAGAGTTCAAGTCAGTTCTTCAAGTGCAGTCAAGTATGCACTTTTTGCCTTTCCGATTCGACATTTAATCTCTTGGGTATTGGCCCACGACTCATTGATTATAGTTCCAAAGTAGTTGTACTGTGAGACACGTTCAATTCTCATTTGCTTCACATACAGATTTGCTCCAGTTATGTTTTCCTTGCTGATGATCATTAGCTTGGTTTTGCTAGTATTTATATCCAGTATATATGTTTTACTTGTTTACGTTATTTTGATCATTAAGTTTTGCAGCCCTTCTATTGTATTTAAAAACACTATTGTATCATCTGCATATCACAGGTTATTAAAAATGCCTGCAACATAAAAAAAGCAGTCACACAAAGAAAAGTGAATTGCGATAATAAGCCACTAACGTGGTTAAGAATACCGTGGCTTAACTGCAAGTATGATGAAACCTTCAAGTAATTTTATGAAGAAACACTAAATGAAGAATGGGACTTTTCTAGCATTAACGTTTTACCAAGCGCACAAAAAGGAAGGCCGAGATTATCGAAAAACATACTACAAGACCAACTTTATAGCAGTCCTTGACCAGTGACTATTATGAAACAACGAGATATGTCTGACTTGCTGCCATTTCTCCCACCTGTGCATTATAGTTATTTCAATAATCTTATCACATATGATTCTTTTGCATGCGTTGATAATTCAGGACCACTGACAAACGATGAGTTTCTAGCGAGTAATGAAAATGGGTCATAAAACCTGCAAGGTTTTTGTACACCATGTTTATCTAATTTTCTCTCTCTATCTTTCTCTGTCCAATAAACTTTTGATGCAATAGTGGTGTAAGTCATTTTAACCCTTATTCCAAATCCCTCCTTTATAAATTAGTAAGGTTAAAATGACTTACACCACTATTGCATCAGTCATTGCGTAAGTCATTTTAACCCTTATTCCAAATCCCTCCTTTATAAATTAGTAAGGTTAAAATGACTTACACCACTATTGCATCAGTCATTGCGTAAGTCATTTTAACCCTTATTCCAAATCCCTCCTTTATAAATTAGTTTAACCCTTAACCCGAAACATTTATCTAACGGACCACAGCGAAAGGATAGTCTGCTAATGGCGGCAACAGTGTAGGCCGCATGTACCGTCCTTTTAAATACCTTCTTAATAGTGTAGAACAAGCATAGTTCTGCAGTATCGTATCCATCGCTTTAGTGTTTACATCGTAGTAACAGTAGTTTTCAGAACGTGTAGGTCTAGTAAGCCAGGTGTTTCGAATTGCAGTGTTTTTATGATAGGTCTAGGAGGCCACTTGTTATGGATTTTGTACTGATAAACAATAAGGTATTTCTAATTTTTTGTATAATAAACATAATTACTCTAAAATTTTTTAATTTTGTAGTAATAATGGATAGAGCAAAACCTAGCTCAACTGGCCGTAATAAAAAAGTAAATCTGGCTGACCCAGATTTTGAAAAGAATATACAAAGATTACTACTTGCCGACGATCAAGATTTATATTTATCAGAGCAAGAGAGTGACGAGGACATGAGAGATGTTATAGATGATTCGAATATGTAATTCGGCAAAGTGAACCCTCTAGCAGCGAAGAATCGAATTCAGATCACGAACTTTTTACAAGTAGAAGGGGATGTGAACATATTCAAAGGAAAAATGGTTTTCGGTGGCAGGGAACGGAGCCTCCGAGAAATACAAGGACACAAACACATAACATTGTCAGAGAATTACGAGGCCTAACAGCGGTAAGCAGGACTCTGGGAAATAGCCCTTCTAAATCAGATATTTGAAAGTTGTTGATTACTGATGAAATGTTGAAACAAATTGTAACATGGAAAAACAAAAAAATTATTATAATGAAAGAAAAGTTATCTGATTTGACTAATACATCAAACTAAAGAAGCACAAATATAGTTGAGTTGAAGGCTTTGCTTGGGGTTTTTATGCTATCTTCAATTATAAAATCTTCTCATGAAGATATGCTTCAACTGTTTTCTAAAGATGTTTTGGGTCGGCCAATATTCAGAATGACGGTGTCTTTGAAAAGATTTGAAATACTTTTGTCGTGTCTTAGATTTGACAATAGCATGGATCGCGAAGAGCGAAAGAAAACTGATAAAACAGCGGCTATTTCAAACATTTTTAATAATTTTGCGACTAATTGCCAGATGCTATACACGTCAAATTGTGTAACTGTGGATCAGATGCTACTTCCATTTAGAGATCACTGTGGTTTTCGAATTTACATGCCCAGTAAACCTGCGAAATACAACATAAAAGTAATGTGCATGGCAGATGCTAAGAGCTTGTATTTCTATAATAGATATATATACTCAGGGAAAGATTCGGATGGTGTTGGACTTTCAGAAGAAGAACTGAAGCTTTCCAAGCCTGCTCAATGTATCATTCGAATATCCAAACCAATAGAGGGCTTTAATTGAAATATTACTGCTCACTATTTTTCTCCAATAGAGTTAGTCACAGAGTGCAAAAACGCCACCTCACGTATGTGTGGATACAGTAAAAAAATAAGCGAGAAGTTCCTTTGGAATTCCAGGCTAATAAAAGTAGGGAAATTAGTACAACACTCTATGGTTTCTCCAATGACATAACCTTGATATCATATGTACCGAAAAAAAAAATAGAGCCGTTCTTTTATTATCCTCTATGCATCACAGCAAAGACTATGAATTAGGAAAACCAGAAATAATTCGATACTATAACAGTACAAAATCGGGAGTTGATGTTTTAGACATGAAGTGTGCCAATTATAATGCAAACCGCCGGACAAGGCGTTGGCCCTTAGCCGTATTTTATACACTTATAAATATAAGTTCAGTCAACAGTTATATCCTTTATCTTTGTTACAAAGATAATAAATTACTTCCACGTTTTAAATTTGTAAAAGATTTAGCCTTTGAACTAAGGCAACTCATCTAGCCGCAAAATAACTCTAGAACTAGCCTCATCTAAGGCAAAAACTTGAAACAAATCTTCCCCGAGACCTTAGAAAGTAGATAGAGATTTTTTTGGGAATAAATACCGAAGTGCCTGTCGAGAATATCGGCGACAATGTTCCAGATGATAAGCTTCCCAATTGTCCATCATCATAAATAAGGAAGACAAAATTGTAAATGTGTGCGTTGTTCAAATGCTATTTGTTTGGAGTGTAGTAGAAAGGTTTGCGTTACCTGTCTTCAAAATTAGTAGGTAGCTGTGGTATATTTTTTGGTTTTATCTAAAAATATATATGTTTGTTTACTTAATTACCCCTAATAATGTTGTTTTCTATATTACATATTTTGTTTTATGTAAGTATTACGTTAAGTTTTTTTGCTCATTTATACCTAATAAACCCTTTAATATTTTCTTTTTCTCTTCAAATGCTACATTTGTTTTTGATTTATTTCAATTTTTACCTATACTGGTCCAATAGACCATATGTTTCGCATTAGCAATAAAAGTACTATGTTTCGGGTTAAGAGTTAATATACCTACATCAAGAGTTTCACGTACGCATTACTGACACAGGTAAGGGATAATTAATATGATTTGTTTGTCGTGGATTTAATGATAATGATCTTAGTAAAAGCTTTTGTTTCTCAAAACGATGTTAAACTGACATACACCATTGTTATTTTTACCGCCTCAACTATATATTATGTTATGATATTCGTGATGAATTATTCACACATTTTTTAACTAATATTTTATTTTATACTGTTTACATAAATGTAAAAAGATGTTTAATATCTGTAATAAAAAAGAATGGTTCTTCAGGTGGGTTAACCATTTTTGGATGGAAGCGAACGTGTTGAATATAAATAATTATCCCTGTATAGTCCAGAAAAAAATTCAAAAGTTCAAAAACATTATTCTATAAAGTTATTTCACAGTTTACGTTGTACCGTGCATATCATATTAAATTTGGCAGTAAAAATAAAAAACAACACTGATTTGTAATTTAATACAGCATTTAAAGAGGTGGACTAAAGTGCATAACGCGCTTAATTGTCACGGGTTTTATTGTGCGTTTAATATAGTAAACAAGAGATACTGCATTTAACCTCAAATTTTTTGTTGGATTACACCAAAGAAATGAGTGGTATGTATTTTTATTAAAAATTTTTGGACATTAGCTTTGCGATTTTGTTTTCTTTTAATTAAGTATATGGTAATATTACCAAAACTATAACGTTAGTGTAAACGTAGTATAATAAACAAAACTTATTTACAATTATTAAATTGCAATCATGAATTATTTTTTTAAACCTAATAAGCCATATTTTTATGCTTGGTGCACAGTGCCCTTTACCCATCGTATAGAGTGTATTTTTGTATATGTATTCTTAAGGGGTTATATTTCAAATATATCAAGCTGCATTTACAGTGATTATTGATCTTTAAAATTACGTGTCAGTTAAATCAACGTAAACACCTAAGCGGGGTTTTATAGAGAACCCATATATTTTTCAATTTTAAGTTAAGTAAGAGTTATTTTTATTCCAAATCATATTTAAAAGTAAAAAAAAAATATACCAGTTCAATTAAATATATAAAATATACGTTCTAGAAGAAAAATAGAAATCAAAATCTTTTTTTTACTCTCAGTGCCTAAAAATGTTCATTCTGATAAAAAATATCTGCATAAAACTGTCTCCGTGTTAAGAGTGTAGGTTCGAAATTTCGGGCCAATGCTTTTTAAATGCATTAATTTTTTTCGAATCCTGAGAAAACTCATAAATATTTTTAAAAAATTTAAACGCAGAATAAAAGAAAACATTATTACAGAGGGCTGAAAGTCCGTAGAAAAAACAAAAAGTTTCTTTTTAATAAGATATTTGAAATTAAAAATCACACTTAATTTTCTCTTTTTTTTTCACCCCTGTAACTTACTAAAATAAACATTATAAAAGTTTTCAGGGACTTTTGACCCTCGATAATAACAAAGTCTTTCATTCTGCGTTTAAATATTTTAAAAATACTCATTAGTGTTTTTAGGATTCGAAAAAAAAAATGAATGCATTTAAAAAACATTGGCCCGAAATTTTGCGCCTACGCTCTTAAAGAGAAGCTTCTACAATAACGTTGTGTTTTACTTTTTTCTCTATAGTGAGATGCTGAGGTCAGCGTCACGGAACTAGCGTCACAAGGATATTTCAATTTGTAGATCTAACATATAGGTCTTCTATATTTATTGACGGTTCTACTATGTTTGGGAACGCATTTAGATCATCGTCAAGTAGTAAATCTTGTAGCCTTACATAAGTCGAAGTGAATCTGATCTCTGAGGCAAAGTCATTTGCACTTTGATTGAGGTTGCTTCCAAAGTGTTAAGTTGTGGTGTTAGGATTCTGGTGTGGATAATCCCTTTTTTCACTAGGAGAGGTGTGCCTCCTGACCTTCCTGTATTATTCAGACAGTTTATATTGCTACGATATCCTTTTCGAATCATTTGATCGGTTTGTCAAGTTTATTTTGATTTAATCTTATGCAGAGTGGATTTCATGAGCCTATCATCAAGTATCTCCAGTTGGCGTGTCTTAATTTGTGCCTCGTACACTCTTCTGGTGACTTGTTCCTTCACTGTATTAACAAGTCCATCTAGTTGTTTTTCCTAGATAAGAATGGTATTCTTTGTATTTTGGGTCCTCGCAGCCTATGTATACTCTTACACGAAAAAGGGGACAAATGTGATCTAAAGAATTGTAGATCTATATCGTTGCTCAGTCAAGTATACAAACTATTTATGAGAATTATTAACAACCGGTTAACCTACAAAATGGACAAATATTAACCGGTTGAACAGGCAGGATATAGTACATCATATGGATGTCAAACCTGGACCCTAAAAAAGGCAAACATGAATAAACTAGCTACAACAAAAAGAACAATGGAAAGAGCAATATTAGGTGTACGACTGTCAGATAAAGAGGAACGACTGGGTAAGATCCAAAACAAAAGTCGAGGACATAGCAACAAAAATTGCCAAACTTAAATGGAGTTTCGTGGGCCACACTGCTAGACAAAAAGTTGGAATACTACAATACAACATTGGAGACCTTACGAAAGTAGACGACCAAGAGGAAGACCACAGATGAGATGGGTTAATGATATTAAAAGAATATCCGGAACAAATTGAAAATATTTTGCTCAGGATAAAGATCGATGGAAGGAGTTGGGAGAGGCCTATGTCCAAACATGGACGACAGAAGGCTAAGAAGAAGAAGAAGAAGAAGAAGCCTATGTATATGATTGCCCGGTCTGTTGCCGTGTTGGCTGTTGCTTGCTGATGGTAGGATTTTATTGTCCCGGACTACAAATGTCTCCAAATAGGGTATCTGGGTCATTCTCTAAAATTTTCAAATAGGGTATCTAGGGCATTCTCAAAAAATTTATAAGGTGTTTTTTCATTTGGTCCAGGACATTCTTGCATATTTTGCTACTGATATATTTACCATATTTTCCGCATTTTGCGTCTTTGTAGTACGCGTTTTGGGCGTAATGAAATCCCTGGCAGTTAAAACACTGTGTGGGTCCCAGTCCTTTTCCCAAATCTGGACACATTTTACGTGACAGATAACTACTTTCATGTACGTAAGGCAAGTGATCTTTTTAGTTTTCACTACTTCCTCTTTTTCTACGGTCAATACAAACATTGACAGTTGCTTCCTGTTTGCTTTTCTAGATTTCATGTTTGATTTGACTGATGGTTTTATGCTATATTCTGTCTTCTGATTTTCTAGAATGTCCTTATCTTTTGTATTTGAAGGGAGGTCTCTTAATACCAATTTTGGTTTTATGTGTTTTTTTTTTTAACGGGAAAACAATCATCTGGATTTTTACTTTTGTAGAGTATGTCTTTATAATCTTTACCATTCTCCTGTAATTGTAGAGTAATCGTCTCTAATCCAGAGTCTCTCTTCTATTTGACGAAATTTTATTGACTGTAAAATTTTAAACTGTTCAAAAGTTTTTAGGATTGCGCTTGTTTCATTTATGCTCTGTAATTTTATTACAGGAGGTTTATATTGTCTCATTTCCGGTTGTTTTTCTGTTTGATTACTGACATTTCTGTCAGTGTCTATACTTTTAGTTCGGAGTTGAAGAGCTCAAGCGTTATCCTCCTCTTGTACATGTTCCCTTGTCGGTAAGGACAGGAAATCATCTTTTGTTTTGTTTTTGTCCTCGTTTGGACACCTTGCGAGACACAGAAGGGTGTAGGTGCGCTCGAGTAAGGAGTTTAGATAAGCGGTCGTTCGGTTAATCGACGTTCGGATAATCGACGCTCTACTACTCTACTGTAATAGAGTTGAAATTGCAACGATAGTGTTATTGTTGTTTTTTTCCTCAGGAAAAATAGGAATTATTTCAACTGATTTTTGTTATAACTTCCTTAGTTCATATCCTAGAGTTGGACAAAGTCTCATTTTATTGCTGTTTTTTAAATACTTTAAAAAATATCCACAAGGAATCTACGTTCCTGTATTTGGCTGTATACCATATATTAAAAAAATTTATTAAAAATCCTTTGTAAAAGGTATATATTTTTAAAAACCCAAACGGGCTGTTATAGACAAAACGTTTTCGGAATCCATTATTCCATCATCAGTGTCCTATAAAATATATAACCACTTAATTAAAGAGAACGTGAAGTTAAAATTTTGACTAAGGTTAATGTAAAGTGTGGTTAATACTTACTAGGTGTACATGAATGTAGCCACTAAATACATGGGTAAAAACCCGTTAACAAAAATTTAGTTACATTTGTTTTACATTATATTATATAAATTGCTAGGATGCTAAAGTTACCGTTGGATTAGGTAACATGGCGATATATGACTCCACGTTGAAGTTGCAAGTCCTGAGACGGTGTGTCTACGAGGACTTAATGGAAGCAACTGATTGAAATGACAATGTTGACAAGTTAGGACGGAACAAGTAACAGAGTAGTCAATATAACTGTATGTGTCTACTTAAGACAAAAGCCAACGTTAATTAAATTGTTAAAGTAATAGATTTTTTGATATTAAATAATATAACAGTATCAACCATCAATGTTGTTGTTTTTTTAAAAATTGATTTTTATGTGTATGAGATGAAATGTGGAGAGAAGATAATGTGATTATACTTAGGCAACCAGCTATGCATGTGTGTGGTAGTGTAATGAAAAAGAGATTTTTATATTTAGGCCCTTTATGTTTATTCAACATTTGGTACTTGGAAAATAGAAAATAGACACATGTAGAAGGTTGAGTTATAGAAAATTTGTTTGATATTGGTGGAAAATGAATGAATATATTTAAAATATGAAAGTGTTCTTACATGAATGAGATAAAACTTTTGTAGTATAATGGTCATGTGAAATTTAACTTATAACTCGATTATAGAAGGCCCTGTATGTCAAAAAACAACATTTGGTACCTGGTAAATGTAAAACTAATTAAGTTGTAAGTACATGAAATTAAATATCTGATAGCGTGTTAACAGACTAAGTGGTATGGAAGTTTTATTTTCTTATCTATTATGTGAAATGAATAGAAATTGATGGTTGGGACATGGTTTTTTTTAATAAGTTAATAGAATAGTACTCAACTTATAACTTAAGAAAGGTCCTATCTGTCATAAGCAACACTAGGTACATGGGAACTATAAAAGGATAAGTTACAAGTTGTATGATTTGCAGGTGTATAATTGTCCAAAATGTGAAAATGGAATGGTTGTGGGTTGGCTCTGTTAGAATTAAGTAAAGCAAAAATTATGGGGTCAGTTTTAATGGTAATTAAGTTGTGTGATTTATTTTTAATTCTTAATGGATATAAAGGTCTTAAGGTGTTCATTAAACTATTATCTAAAATAAACAGAATTTGATGGCTGGAGGATGGTTTTGTAGTATGTTGTAAGTATACTACTCAACTTATAACTTGAGAAAGGCCCTATCTGTCATAAAGCAACACTAGGTACATGAGAAATATAGAGAGATAAGTTATAAGTTGGTGATTTTACAGGTGTATATAAACGTCAATTATGAAAATGAAATGGTTCTAGGGTGGCTCTGATGAAATTGAGTGAAAAATAAGAAATTTATAGTGTTTTTGAAAAAATGTAGGATACGGAAAGAATACAGAAGGCTGAGATCCCCAGAGAGCTGCAACCAAACCCTAGGAGGGTTGTGTGGAAGAGTGAAATGAGGACTGAGAGGTTTGTTTGAAAGAGATGAAGAATAGTATAAGGTTTGGAGGTGCCGACAAGAAGTATGGACAACAAAGGTATAGTGGGTCGGACTAGAAGTTTGGATTAACTAGAGAGAGATAAGGACTGATTGGGAGTGTGATGTGTAAACAGAAAAGTTTTTGGAGTGGATTAAAGAAGATGAGTATTTGGCGGACAAATAGTGATAAATGTAGATTTTTGTTGTAAAAGTGAGTAGGGGATGAAGATTATGAAAATAGTTGGCGATGGAGAGGGAGGAAGTCTCGATTGAAGGATACATGACGATTGACGCAATTTGGGCTTTTTTGTTTTTCTTTAGAATTTCAAGGTCTTCGTATAAGTCTAATTTAAGGAAATTTTTTTGGGGGATGTTGTGAATAAGTGAAACGTCTTCTGGGATATTAAGGGTGTGTTTGTGTTCTTTAAGATGTTGAGAGAAAGTGGAAGTATTTTCTCTTTTAGTGTGTTCTAGAGAACGTGAGGATAGTGATCTGCATGCTCTACCTATGTAAGAGGCATTGCAATCTGAACATTTTAATCTATACACTCCACTCCGATCCATATAATTGATGGGATCTTTGGAATTAGATATGTGTTGACCCAAATTGTTGGGTACTTTAAATGACACATGGATGTTTTCAACCGACCGTTGGATGAGATTTCGAATATCTCCAGAAAGACTTTCATGATAGCATGGAAGTGAAACGTAATTGGGCTTGGTGGTGAGGTCTCTGGGGAACGCATTCTCCTGCAGGGTCTTAAGGCGTTTTTTACGGATGAGTTTGTTGATGATGTTGGGATCATATCCATTGTTGACTGCTATTTGTCTAAGTATGTTGAATTCTTTTTTGTAGTTTATGTCTGAAAGTGGAATGGTTTCTAAGCGGTGGATATAACTGTGAAAAGCTGCATGTTTATGTGACATGGGGTGGTTGGATGAAAATGGAATTGTGTGATCAGTCTGTGTGGGTTTCCTATAGATACTGAAATCGAAGTGGTCAGTTAATCTGGTAATGGTAAGATCTAGAAAATTGATTGACATGGATGATTCTAGTTCCATAGTGAACTTGTATTGGGGTGAATTTGGTTAATTTTGGAAAGTAAATGTTCAGCTGAATTGGAATTACCTGAAATGAAGACTAAACAGTCATCAACATAGCGGAACCAATGGAGTATTTCAGGGTTTTTCATGATCTGTGTGGATTCTAAATGATCCATAAATACATCAGCCAAAAAAGGAGAGAGACAGCTCCCCATGGCCCATGAATAATGGATTCCGAAAACGTTTTGTCTATAACAGCCCGTTTGGGTTTTTAAAAATATATACCTTTTACAAAGGATTTTTAATAAATTTTTTTAAAAAATATGTGACAAATTTTTATGGTAAAATCGACCGTTTTTTTATTATTCAATATTGAGGTTTTAAAAGTTTTTGTTAGATATTATCAAATTGTCGCCTTCAATGAGTCCTCTTGTAACAAAGGTGCATATTGAATAAAGAAACGAATGCTCCAAAATAGTTTAAACAGAGTTTTTTTAAACAAATTGTCAAATTTAATTTCTTTTTATCCGGATCAAATTTTTTCAGGATATCTGACTCATTTCAAAAAAAGGTTCTTAGTATCTTTTCTCTAAAATACATCTTTTTCGATTTTTCGTCAAACTTTTGACGTATAGCAACCCATATAAAAAAGTGGTTAAAAGTAGAATATGCGAGTTGTCTAAATATTGTTATAAATAAATAGGTTCCTGTGGAAAACTTTTTGGTAAATTTTTAAACATAGAATTGCCAACTTCCGATTAATAATATCTAATTTTCATTTTGTATTTTTAAATAAACGTTTTTCGTAAATACTTTTATGTTTTATTCAACAAGTTATATAAATTTTATAATAATTACATAGTTCAAACCAAGCTTAAGACTAATTTGGATAATAAGTGGTTTTAGCTAAGCAAACTTGACATAATTATTTGCTTTGTCAGCCCTTATGTTGCATAACTTATGTCCATATGGTAATTTTGCAATTTTTGTTTGAAAAAAGTTAACTACAATGCTACACACTCTACCCTAAATGATTTTGTGTTATTATTGTACTAAAAGCACAAGGGATTAAACAAAAATCTTTAATAGCGTTTTTCTCATAACTCGCTATAGTGGAGATACGGGGTTCTTTCTTAATAGGGCAGACTAATTAGGGTGTTAGTTTCAGAGCAACTGAAGTGGACGTAAAGTATGAATGCAAGAAATAGACTAAACAATCCATTAGACAGTGGGTGGTACAATAAAAGGGTCTACCAAGCACTAGCAATACTTCTGAAAAGAAGAAATCTCACTATGAAATTAAAACACTAGTAGTTCAAAAATTGTTTAATGATATATTATATATATATATATATATATATATATATATATATATATACAATAGCACTAAAGGTCTTAGAGGCCCATGGCTTAAAAAGTTTTTTCTTTCTTCATTTTCGCTTTCCTTTATATACTGAGATCTTCTCTGGCTCGATATGTGATTTTTCTCCATTCCTTCTTGTTATTCATTTTTCTTTTCTGGCCTTTTAGTCCAATTTCTTCCATATCTTTTTCTACCTCCTGATTCCATCTATTTTTTGGCCTTCCTTTTCTCTTTTTTAAAGTTATAGTGTAGTTCAGTACCCTTTTTGGAGTCCTCGTGTTCGGCATCCTTTCTAGGTGACCTCGCCATCTTAGTATCTGTGCCTTTATGACTCCTATTATGTTAGGTTGATTATATAATTTCTTTAACTCATCATTTGATCTTCTTATCCATAAACCGTCCCTTATTATTCCTCCATATATCTTCCTCAGGATTTTCCTTTCCCATATCTCCAGTAAATTTTGTTCATTTTTTGTCATTGTCCATGTCTCACTGCAGTACGTTACTATTGGTTGTATAGTTGTTTTGTATAACTGTATTTTTGCCTTTCTTGATAAAAACTTGCTTTTCAACATTCCACTAAGAGCATGTACACTTCTATTGCCTGCTATTATTCTAGCTTGTATTTCTTCTTTAATGTTAGGTTTGCGTGATATTATTGTACCTAGGTATGTAAATCTTTCTACCATTTCGAATTCATATGATAATCTTTCTTCTACTTCTACTTTAAACTTTTGTCCATCCCTGAACTGATCATCTGTCCACTGCATACATTTTGTTTTAGTTTTATTTATGTAAAGTCCCATTTTATTTGCTGCTTTTACTATTCTCTGTACTATCTCCTGTAGCTCTTTTTTTCCTCTTGCCAGCAACACTATATCATCCGCAAATGCCAAAACTTGGTGTCTTTTATGATATAGGAGTCCTTCTCTATTAATTTTTGCTTCTCGCATTATTTTTTCTAGGCATAAATTGAAGAGTAATGATGACAAAGGATCGCCCTGCCTTAATCCTTCGTTTACTATAAATTTGTCCGATACATGATTGTTTACTTTGACTCTGTTTTCTGTATTCTCTAAAGTAAGATGTATCATGTTACGCAACTCCCAGTTCCTCAAGGGTCTCTTTTAATTCCTTCCTTTTTATTCTATCGTATGCTTGCTGGAAGTCGATGAATAGCGCTATCGTTGGTAAGTTGTGTTCATAGCTTTCTGCTTGTAATTCTCTGATTATGAATACTTGGTCCGTTGTGCTTCTCCCTCGTCTAAATCCGCACTGATATTCGCCTATTATATTTTCAACTTCTTTTTCTAGCTTATCTTTTATGGATTTTGATAGGATTTTATATACGGTATTTAGTAATGCTACTCCTCTGTAATTACTGCATTCTGTTTTGTCTCCTTTTTTGTGTAATGGGCAAATAATGGCTTCCTTCCAATCTTCTGGCATTCGTTCTTTTATCCATATCTCTCTTATGATCTTGTATATCCAATTATTTAGCAGTTTTCCACCATATTTCATCATCTCTGCTGTTATGTTATCGCTTCCAGGGGATTTGTTGTTTTTCAGATTTTTTATGATTTCCTCGATTTGTTCTTTGCTGGGTGAATTATCTTCTATGTCTTCTAAGTGTTCGATTCTTGCTTCTGTTTCCATACATTCTCTTTGTTTTGACTTATTATTGCCATTTAGTAATTCATCAAAATATTCTTTCCATCTTTCGGCTATTTCTGCTTCCCCGCTTATATTATTTCCTGCTTTGTTTTTAACGAATATGGGTTTTTGTTGGAAACCTTTTTTTTTTCATTTCTAGCACCTTGATATAGGTTTTTTATTTTTTTATTTCTGTAATTCTCTTCTATTTCTTTTAGCTTATTTTCTATGTGTTTTCTCTTCTTTTCTCTCAGCACCCTCTTTACTTTTTGTCTTTGCTCCCTATATCTATTTTTTGTCTCTGTTGTTTCTTTCGTGATCATTTCCATCCTTAATGATTTTCTTATTTCTATTTCTTTTTGGCCCTCTATTTCGAACTAGTCTTTCCTCTTTTTATTCTCTTGTTTATTACATTCTTTTGCTGCTTTGTTCATTATTTGCTTTATGTTTTCCCATTTGTTCTCAGTTTGCTCTTCTATTTGTATCTTTTTTAGTTCTCTTTCCATTGTTTCCTCGTATATTTCTTGCTCTTTCTTTGTTTTTAATCGAATTGGGTTATGCATACATTTCTTTTTTTTTTATTTTGTTTTTGTTTTCTGGTATCAGTTGCTTAATTTTGATGCCCACCATGTAATGATCTGAGTCGGCGTCTGGTCCTCTGTATGTTCTTATCTCCTTTATACATTGCTGTTCTTCTTTTTCGATTAGCACGTGGTCTATTTGGTTTTTAGTCTTTCTATCTGGCGATATCCATGTTTCCTTGTGTATTTCTTTTCTTTCGAAATATGTGCTCATTATGATCATATTTTTTTCTCTTGCGAAATCTATCAGGAATTGTCCGTTCTCATTAGTTTCATTGTGTTTACTATATTTTCCTATTGTCGGTCTAAATACTTCTTCCTTCCCTATTTTGGCATTTGCGTCGCCTAGAATAATTTTTATATCATATCTGGGTATATTTTCGATTGTTCTGTTTAATTCATTGTATAAACATTCTTTGACATCATTATCTTTTTCTTCTGAAGGCGCGTGAATATTTATGAGGGTGATTTTTTGGTATTTTCCCTTGAACCTGATATTACATATGCGGTCTGATACTGGTTTAAACTCTACTATTGCTTCTTTTAGCTCTTTTCTTATCATAAAACCTGTGCCTAACGTTCGATTCTTTCCGCCGCTGTTAAAAAACAAAAACATGTATCTTCTATTTCTAATATATCATTTCCCATCTGTTTCGTCTCCTGTAAAGCTACTATGTCAAAAATGATACTATTACTAAATATAACAACAGAAAGTTAACTGTATCTAATCCTATAACTCCCTAGGTTATATGGACTTCCTAAAATCCATAAACACAATTGTCCCATAAGGCATGTTGTAAGTTTTTGTAACACTCCAGTTTCTATATTATCCGAGTTTATTTACAACACAATTCAGTGTATCACTAATTTTAAACCTAAGTTCTCCATTACAAATTCTTTAGATCTAATAGAACGTTTAAATAACATTAAAATAGAAGAGAGTTTTTATTTGGTTTCTTTTGATGTTTCCAATTTGTTTACTTCTGTAACAAGATGAAACATTACCTTTAGTACAGAACCTTCTAAACAATTGCAACATACCAGCAGAAGACAAAGATGCTATCTTAACTATGCTTAAATTCTGTCTTGATCAGGACTTCTTCCAATTTAATTAAAAAATATATAAACAACCAACAGGTTTAGCAATGGGATCTCCATTATCACCTTTTCTAGCTGATATTTTCTTCAGATTAGAACAGAAATTTGTTAACAACAACAGCAAAATAGTTTTTTGGTCAAGATATGTTGATGATTGTATAGCTCTCATACAGAGAACCCAATATGATGCTTTACAGAGTCTGGATGATCGTAATAACCTCCATCCTAACATCTCTTTTACACTGGAACCAGAATCTGACAATAAGTTGAACTTCTTGGATATGACTATATCTTGAAATAAGATTCTCTAGAGTACAATATTTACAGAAAACCTACCCAAACAGACCATGTTATACATGACACATCTAATCATCCAACCCAACATAAAATGGCTGCTTTCAACATTTATATTCATTGGTTACTCAAATTTCCACTTTATAATGATAACTTTAATTTAGAACTTAATCCTCTCAAGCAAATTGCTTTAAATAATGGTTTTGATCCCTACATTATCCATAAGCTTCTAAGCAGAGCTAAACTCAAAATTTCAGAAAAGCTTGCATATTCATCACAATGTTTTCTTTAACCTAATGCTTCAATAAAATGTCAAGAAATGGTTAAGAGTATTTCCAACTTTGAAAGATATGTGTATGTTTTCTGATGAATTAATTATAATACGTCTGATATTTTCAGATAGTTTGGGAGTGTGATACGCTAAAGACCTGCAATTCGACTCCAAATTATATCATTTCTTACACTATTATGTGGATAGTACCACATTAATTTCATTCATTTTCTACCTTAATCAATTTTCATACCACTTATGATATCATAGTTTCAACCTCAAACATTAATTCCACTACGTTAATAACTCACTTGTTTTTTTAATAATAGAGATTTGCAGATTTAAGGCAATAAATTTTTTCATTTAAACAAATTTAATTTTAACTAAAGGTTCATTAATAAGATATTAGGTATTAATATATAATAGTCTCCCGTTTTATACTGCTGTCGCGGCTTTGGGAGTATAGCAGGGTAGTCTGCTACATCTAGGGCCTACGGTATACAAGGAAGGTAACATGGCCAGTGCTACGCTTCAACCCTCTATTATTACCCCTGGTTTTACCCAAGGTACTCATTTTTATTCAGGCTGAGTCAACCTGGGGCCTATAGACATTTTTAAAATGTCTAGATGTTCTTGCCGGCGGTAGGATTCGAACTCCGGACCACCGGCTTGCGAGGCAAGAATCCTACCGCTTGCGTTACGCAGGCCCCATATTAGGTATTATTACAACAAAATAAAATTTTCTAATTTTAAAAAAATTACATTAGTCGCGGAACACACCCATACCTCGTCATGTTTAGCTGTCGTCTTAAATTGTATTCCTGTCACCTCAGCCAGTTGGTCTGTATCGTTTTACCTGACAAGAACTACGTGTTAAAAACCGAGCAGGGAGACATGTAGCTCCTCAAGTATTAAATTTTATCCAATGTCGTCGACCTAGAGTCACCATATAATTTAATTTTGGAATAATGTAAACCCTTATATGGATGTCAAGACCACAAATTTATTGTTAGCTTCAACTACATAAGGCATTGAGGATGATCTGATTAGATCGAAAACGTTATGTTACTGTATAAATTTTGACGACACTTTTAAAAGTTTTAACTATATTTTTTTATATACCTAAATACAATTGTGAAGTGTTTTAACTTCTGTATGTTTTTCTATCTTTATTAGAATCTATGGAAATCAACAAACTAAAAAATGTAGACATATTTCTGAATGACCAAATTAAGACAAACAGTTCTCCCCTCTACAGCTTATTCAGTTAAAGAAAATAAAGTGTAAATACATACTAAAAATAGATCACTTGAAAAAGGCACTCTGGCTGAAACAGCTGTAGTGATAATAATTTAAAATAAATTTTGTGGAAGTGTTGAAAACACAAGTTTTCAGTGTTTTATTGTTAGATGAAATGAATTTCCATCAAGTAATGGTCGAATCCATCACTTATTAAAAATATTAATTTTTTACTGAATTATCGATCTTTGAAAATTACCGTTTTGGCATATTTTTTTTCTTTTGTCATTTTAGAGAAAATTTATCTCAGGCCTTTTTTGTCCAGACTGAACCAGTTTACCTAAAAAACAAATTATTCCGGAAAAATAATATTTAATTTCACAATCTGTTTAAAAAACTGTTAAAACAATGTTTGACCATCACCTTTTCTGGGCAGCAATCACTTTTGTTATAAGGAGAATATGTCAAGTAATAAATAATATAAAAACTGGTACAACTCTTATAACCAAAAACCGTGTTTTTTAAGTTGTGTACGTTGGTCTTGTCACATGTGTTATTCTAATTTCTAGGGCACTGTTGCCAGTTCAACGAAAATATTATATGAAACCAGCTAAAAGCAGGGCTGTGCAACAGACCGCCAGTTTTGAGTATACTAAAAACTAAAACATTATATTAAACATTCTCTATCAGTCAGTCACATTTATTTAAACATGCATCCTAAAAAATTCTTCTATTACTATTGTAATTTTCCATAATCTCAATTAAGGATCTCAACACATTGATTTGTGTTTTATTATAATTTATAAAAATATTTCAATTCAGAAATAATGATAGATAATCAATCTAGACATAACTTTAAATTATTATAATAAAACATTACAATGAGATATTGGATTGTAACTGTCACGTTTTGAAAAGCGTTTTTTCGTCCCGACTATTTTATAGTTTATAATATGTAGGATAAAGTATAATGTTAACTTTTCACATTTATTGTTCTTGTAATAAATAATAATTTAATCTTGGTAGTTTGCCTATTACTAAATTATTGACACAAAATACAATTCGTGTTCAGTAGGTAATTGAAGTATAAAATTACAGTATATGCATTGTTTCGTGTGCCAATACCCTAGATTTAAAGATTCTTCAAACATTTTGGACATTAGCTCAACCCTATCTCTGGTTATTAAATTTATTAGATACGGTTTTTTGTTGTTAATGATAAAAATAATACCTACCTATCTAAAAACTTTATACATTTTTGAACGTTATTTTTTATATATTTAGATTTTGTGCAATTCCGTTATCTGTGATGGCAACAACGAATTGATTCACGGACCATTGTGTCCAGTCTGAACACAGATTTACATTGAAAAAAAAAGTGTACTAGTTTTATATGACGGGAAGTGTACAAAAATATTAAATAAAAATATTTTCCTTGCCGAAGCGCCAATATTACCCGCACTATTAGACCTACAGCAATACTAAAAACAAAGTCTCTTTGATTTTTTATAAAGTTCATTTTATTCGTTTACAGTTTTTTTTTGATAAAAGATACATTTTTTATTTCTTTATATCATTCATTTATGTGTGTATATAGCGGCCGCGGAACTCGCCGTGCCGTAAAATTATTAATTAAAAAAGAATGAGTTGCCATACAGGTATATATAAAAACTATTTGGGATCTTATAAAACAGAGGTTTAGTTTGACGATTGCCAAACTTAAAAATATTAATTTTTTACTGATACTGATATGAAAGTGGCCATCTTTCTTCGTTTTTTCAGACTTATAATGATTATAACTTGAAAACAATACATTTTAGAAAATAGTTACCTCAGACCGTTTTGCCCAGAATGAACCAGTTTACTTAAAACACAAATTAATCTGGAAAAATAAAATTTAATTTGACAATCTGTTTAAAAAACTATTTAAACAATTTTTGACCATCACTTTTTCTGGACAACATACACTTTTGTTATAAGTGGACTATTTCAAGTTATACTATACAAAAATATGGAATAAGAATATTACCAGGACTATTAGGCTTAGAGCAATATTAAAAACAGTCTCTTTGATTTTTTATAAGGTTCATCTATATCTGTATCTGTAGAGTAGGGAGGGCGAGTTAAGTTTCACAGCACTTAGGCCACAATTGACCCATTGTGCATCCTTCCAGGGAGCTGTTACCCTTAGCTCATTGTCCATCCTGCCAATTCTAGGAAGGTGGACAAGTCACCAGGGGACATCTCTCTTATGTGGGCAGGTGTTGGCCAGGACTCGCCGAACGCGTACTCTCATATTAACGATAACTCTGTGCATTCACATAGGACATGCTCTACAGTTTCGTCTTCTCGTTCACACTTCCTACATAGAGGTGTGTCTGCTAGCCCCAGTGTATGGAGGTGTTTGCTTAGTTGACAATGACCAGTTAAAAAACCAACTGCCAAACGTAGGTTTTTCCTGGTCATTCCCAAGTACTTCTTAGATGTTGACTCTTTAAGGTTACTTAGTGTTACCCTGGCAAGTTTACATCCTTTCCCTTCTTCCCATCTTTTTACGGTTTGCGCATGGGAGTGACATTTGACAATTTCCGCGATTGTTGTAGTTGACCAACCAAAAAGATCCCCAGGTCCTAAGAGTCTTAGGCCTGCCGCCTTCCTAGCTAATTGGTCAGCAATGCGGTTGCCTTTATTCCTATTGTGTCCTTTAACCCACCTCAGGATGATGGTATTACCATCCGAAGCTTGGGTTAGTGACTTGTGACACTCCATTACTAAACCTGATGTGACACGTGGTCTATTCAAGGTTAGTAGCGCTTGTCTGCTATCTGTGCAGATGATTATAGTTTTACCTGCTATACCTTTTTGGGTTATCTCTTTTGCGGCTATGGAGATACCAGTCAGTTCTGTCTGAACTACGCTGGCATTTTTGCCCATACCCCACTTTATTCTTAGGTTCAGTGATCTGGAGTATATCCCGCATCCTGAGCCTTCTTTCATTTTGGAGCCATCGGTGTATATGCAATAGGCATTTGCCACGTTTGTCTCCATATACTGTCCTGTTTCAATTTTGTAGGGTTTGTTGAAGACAAACTTTGGTTCAATTGAGTCGCAGCCTGCCTGTAGACGTGGTAACGCATCCAACTCTTCTCGCCAGAAACGAGTTCTCAATTGTCCCATTCCTACATCAAGGTTTGCACCAGCTGAGCGCAGTCGCATCATTGTCACTAGCGCCACCTCTTTGACATATATATCTAGAGGCGTGATGCCAATGATCAACTCCATTGCAGCAGTTGGTGTTGTTTTCATGGCACCTGTTATATTTATGCAAGCCATCCGCTGAATATGGTTTAGTTTGTTAATCGCTGTTGCCTGTAGCACTTTTGGTACCCAAGCAATAGCTCCGTAAGTTAGCATTGGCCTAATGACAGCGGTGTAGACCCAGGCGATCACCCTGGGCGTGAGGCCCCAGGTGCGTCCGACCGTTCGTCGACACTGCTCATAGGCAATATATGCTCTTTTAGCTCTACCATCTAAGTGTGAGTTCCATGTTAACTTCTTGTCAAGAGTAATACCAAGGTACTTCACCTCGTCAGAAAAATTTAGACTGTAGTTTAGAATCCTTGGGGGTATTAAGCCCGTGATTCTTCTTTTCCTGGTAAAGAGGACCATCTCAGTTTTTTTTGGATTTATAGATAGTGAGTGTTCCTTGCACCATGTTTCTATTAGTCGGAGAGCAACTTGTGATCTCTCACATAGTATGCTCTCAAACTTACCGCTTTGCAGGACAGCAATATCGTCTGCATAGGCTATTGTGTAGAAACCGTTGCTGCTGAGTTGGTCAACCAGGGTATCTAGAACTATGTTCCAGAGTAGTGGTGATAGCACCCCTCCCTGTGGACAGCCCCTCGTAACCATGCCTCTAACAGAAACGTCTTCTACATTTATGCTTATTGCTCTATTAGAGAGCATACTGAATATCCATTCACTTAAGGCCAGGGGAACATTCCTGACGTTGAGCTGTTGGGTGATAGTTGAGAATGTGGTTTTATCAAACGCTCCCTCAATGTCTATGAATATACCTAGGGTGGATTCTTTATTATCCAGCGATCTTTCAATTCTTCCCACTACATGATGCAGTGCATAATCGGTAGATCTTCCCGAAGTATATGCATGTTGATTTGGGTGAAGTGGGTTATGGACCAGAACTTCATCCCTTATGTACCTCTCGCATAGCCTTTCCATCGTTTTCAACAGAAAGGATGTTAGGCTAATTGGTCGGAAAGCCTTTGGTAGGGTGTAGTCCATCCTACCTGGGTTTGGTATGAAGACCACACGTACCTCTCTCCACTTCCTAGGAATATATCTCAGAACCAAAGAGGCTCTGAATATTTCCACGAGGTGCGGCAGAAGGATATCCAGTCCCCACCGTAGTAGGGCTGGATATATGTCGTCAGACCCTGGTGATTTGAAAGGGGTGAAGCACAATATAGCCCATTTTACCTTTTCCTCATTAATCATTGTTCTGGCGAGATGCCAGTCGTTTGTTGACGGTATTATTGCTTCTTCCATCCGGTTTGGTGCTGTTGAGACACTAGAACCGGGAAGTGTGTTTTCATCAGGACCTCAGCACTTTCGCGAAGGTTGGAAGTTTTATTCCCATCTTCCTTCGTTAATATGCTGACATGCCGATGTGGGTCCTTTGAGAGCGCTTTTTGTAACCTGGAAGCCTGCGGGAAATCTTCGATTTCCTCACAGAATGTTCTCCAAGCAGCTCTTTGTCTTTGTCTGCAGACTTTTTTAAAGTCTCTGAGATTTGATTGGTAAGAATCCCAATCCTCTTTGAGTTTGGTGCGTTTTGCTCTATTAAAAGCTGTTCTTGCTGTCTTCCTAAGGTGTTCCAATTCAGTGCACCACCAAGAGTTGGTTTTGCGACTTTCCTGGACCATCCTTATTGGACAGGATTTTTTATAAGCATAGCTTATTTTGTTTTGGATAGATACCGCATACCTTTCCAATGCTGTATTAGTTCCTGGAGTTGAAGCCCTTTTATTCCGCAGAGCATCTTCTAAGAGTCGGTTGTAGAGTTCTACATCCGTCCTCTTAGGGTCGCGCGATTTGATAAGGCTTTTTACCAGACTAATATTATAGGTTAGCCAGCGGTGGTCGGACATAGAAATATCCTCCGATACCTGCCAGTTCTGAATTTTATTCGATATTTCAGCTGTTGCCAGCGTGATATCGATGACTGTTTGGCTACGAACATTAATAAAGGTAGGTTCGGTGCCCTTATTTAAGATATACAAATCTTTTATAGTAATATAGTTATAAAGAGACTTACCTCGAGCGTTGTTATCTCTGCTGCCCCAGCCTAAATGGTGAGAGTTCGAATCGCAGCCGATAATAAGTTCTACCTTCTGACTGAGACAATGGTCTACCAGATCTTCCATTTCCCTTGTTGGTGGTAGGGTGGCTGCATCTGAGGGTAGGTAGACTGATGCTAGTATCAACTCCTAATTTTTGCCCTTTCCCCATGGGCACTTCACTTTAACCGCAGTTACGTCTGAGGTGCAAAACTGCGCCATGCGGGAGGCTTTGATTTTTCTGGGAACATATATTGCTGTTCTCGGTTGTTGATTGCTTGGTAAGCTGAAAATTTGACCGTTTAGGCTGCTAAGACCAGTTATTTTGGTCTTATTTATCCAAGGTTCTTGGATTAGTGCTATTGCATCCTCCGTTACATCCAGGCGGCGACATAGTGTTGCCGTTGCCACCTTTTTGTGCTGGAGGTTGCATTGAATAATAGTAACCTTATTTTTTTCGACCTCCTTGCCCATGGCTTAGGTATCGTTTCGGCTCTTTTTAGGTGTCCATTTCCTCCTCGGTCGAGGAGGGGGCAGCCTCAGTTATTTCGGAACTTCCTCCGCAGAGTTCGTCAACCATCATCTGATGATCTTCTCCCTGCTGTGGGACCAGGGTTGTCTCAGTCTCAGCAACCGCAGTCGGTTGCCGCGTGTCTGAGGTTCCTGGTTCCGAGGAGGTATCCTGCACTTTGCTTGTGCTTGTTTTTAGATACAATGAGGTGAACGTGCAGCTCAGCCTCATTGCCCTTTTCCTAAGGACAACCATGTCATCGTCTCCGATTCCGAAGACAAACAGGTGGTAGGATCCTTTTTTACCTCATGGTGGAAGGTGCACCATCTCGCGACTGCCATGTCTGGATTTTGCGCCGCTAACCTCCGCAGCACTCTTTCTTGGTCATCAGAGGTGCTAATAGCATCCTCCGGGATCCATAGAGAGGCTTTGGTAAGTTTTGGGAGCTTATCCTGACTGACAACAGCCAGTGATGCTTCCTCCCACGGTTTGAGGTCAGATGTAGCCTTTTCCAGCCATGCAAGCGCCTCATCGTCATCACAGACTACTCTGATGATCTCACCTGAGTAAGTCCACGACTTGACAAGATTGTTCTGTCCAATTCCTCGATTAGGCTTTGTTTAATAAGGTTTGACCGGTCGGCGGTGACCTTTCCATACGGGTTTAACTTATCTATAATAGCAACCTTAAGATGTCTTAAGGTAGCTTCGGCGAAGCTTTGGGAAGGCGCAGCGGTGTTTCCGCCACCGCGTGACTTCTTATGCTTCCTCGGCGTGCCCTCCGTGGAGGTACTTGGGCGAAGGCGCTTCACACCGGGGGCTGTTGGTTCCTGTCCTCTTTTGGAGGTGGAACCGTTGTCAGCCTCGGATGTGGGCATCTTCACCTTTGTTTTGGGAGGGGCTGGAGAGGGATGAGCTGCTCCCGTTGGTGCTTTTCCCATCGCCTCTCTGGCCTTCTTCCTTCTTTTTGCCTCGGCGCCGCTAATTCTGTGGCGTTTTGGCCGGTTTTCCCGAGGTGGTCCTTGTCCATCCTCCGCTTGAGCCGAAGCTTGAGGTGAACATTGCTGTTCATCCTTAGCTCCGGCTTCAGGCTGAGGTGAACGTTTTGGTCCAGCCTCCGGTTTGGCCGAGATTAGAGGTGAACATTGCTGTCCATCCTTATCTGCGGCTTCAGACTGAGGTGAACGTGTTGGTCCAACCTCGGAATTTGGTTTTGGTTTTTTGTTTTTCGTATTCATGTTGTTCCCACGAGTAGCTAGGGAAAGCTTGGTCGCCCCTGGCAGAGCCCCGTATTACCAGGGGAAGGCTTTATACAGTGGGGTTTGCCTGGTTCCCCAGGGGGATCGTTCACGACCACATAAAACCCTATGGCCATACAGCCATCGTCACGATTACCTCACACTTTGGCTTGGGTAGGCTGCTTCTTGGTCGCTGAAACAGTTCTTCCCTTCCTAGTCTCTCGAATACCTGGGAAAGATTCCCAGATACCCCAGAGGGCTATGTGGTGACAGGAACTGTTCTAGCGTGGTCGTTTCACACCTTTCTATACTTCCCATTCACTAGGCCTAGCCCGTTTATAGGGGGTACCTTCATTCAACAGAGAGCTCCTTATTAGGGAGATCCCATTCATTCACACACACATACTTGTTCCACTTCCTACGCCAGACTACAGCCCTGTCTGAACAGTCAGCTTAAGCCTCCGAACCAACGTCAAGGTCCTGCAGCCCCTATCGGAGGTATAAGGTTCATTTTACGCGTTTACAGTTTTTTTGATAAAATATGAAGTTTTTGAGTTGTTTGTGCCAAATCAATTGAAAACATAAGAAACATTAAAATTTTCAATCACGTTTGGTCTAATAGAGTTGAGTTTTCGAAAAAACTTGACTCAACATTGATTGTTTTTTTTTTTTCAAGTAGTCGATGTGGATGATGCCCTTCGCATCCTAAAAAACAGTCGCTATTACTTTGCCGGCCGAATGTGCACTATTTGCCTTCTTCGGCAGCCCTTTGCCACGTTTGAGCCACTGTTTCGACTGTTCTTTGGCTTCCGGTGTATAATAATGCACCCAGATTTCATCATCGGTGATAAATCAGCAAAAAAAATCCTTCGGATCGCGCTGTATCATCGCCAAAAGCGTCTCCAAAGTGGTCAGACGGTTTTGCATTTGATCGATTGTCAGCAAACGCGGCACCCATCGCGCGGATAGCCTTTTTATGTCCAAATTATGGTGAATGATGTTGTGTACGCGTTTGTAGAAAATGTTTAGGACCTCTTATAACTCGCGGAGCTTAATTTGACGATCTGCCATAATCATGTCATTGCCTTTGTTGATCATTTCCGGCGTGGTGACTTTATTTGGCCTCCCGGGACGCTCATCATCAAAAACACTCGTACAACCACGAACAAATTCAGCTTTCCAAAATTTTACTGTTGCTAACGAAGGTGCAACCTCACCATAAACTTCGTCCATGTCGGCTTTGATTTGCACATTCGTTTTACCCTTTTTGTGGAGGAACTTAATCACCGAACGATTCTCGACTTTTTCCATTTCTCCGAAAACACAAAATTTGTTTGCTTTTGATGGCTGTAAAAACCAAAATAATTGTTTTTGAAACTTAAAATTTTGTCAGTGTCATGTCATGAATGCCAAGTAGCGCCATCTATCAAAGGCTAGTTTAATATCAATTTTTCCTCGTATTATTTTATTGAAGAAACTACTGTATTTTTTAGGTAATGGTTCCTTTCTGACGGATTTAATAAATGACACAATTACAGAAGATATAAATGAAGACTATAATAACTATGAAAATTTCCTTGTGATTTACGGACCCTTTAGCATGGTGGTTAATATTTTTAAAGATTTAATTTTAGGTTTATTCATACTTGCTGCTGACTGTACGTTACTGTATCTATTTTGTTGCTTCAGTAAAATTCGAAAAAAGTACAATGTCTATATTTTTAATTTTGTTATTTTGGATGCATTTGCACAGATAAAGTCGATCAATGATTTTTTCTTTGTATACGTTTTATCTCTAGATCAATTCGATAAGCTTAAAAGTATATTTATTGTAACAGTTCATTTATACAAGTACAGTCTAGCATTGTATTTTATTTTGTCTTTTTTATTAGCACTGGAATGGTTTGTGACATCTTACCGACCACATCTGCTCGATATTCCAGATTGTGTAAGAAATGTTTTTTTATTCGTTTTAAATTGTATAGTTATAGTATTAAGTATATCTACTTTATTGTCTAATATTGTGAAAAGGAATGATATAGTAATCTTGATTGTATATTTGACAACTTTTATTTGCATGTTAGCTTTAAATTTATTAGCCCGTCGTGTGAATTTAACAAGAGCTTATGTTAACACCTCATATATTCTTGATGTGGCAAATATTGTTTTTTTGTCATATTTCTTTTTACTTCTGTATCATTTACTGCTTCTTTTTTCAGAAGTAAATTTCGTTTGTGATATGATTTTGATGTTTACGTTGTTTATTCCTCAGCTTATAGCACACGGACATTTTGCTTTAATAATGTGGGTTTTTTATAAGAATAATGTTGATATAAGAAACGTTGTAAATCGGCATTTTAAGGTATTGGAAGATTTCAACGACGACCGTAGGTTAACTGAAAATCTGGAGGTTGAAGAAAACACGTACATTCACGCAGATAATTTTGGCAGTGTGGATGATACTAGAAGAATAAGCAGTTTTATATAAAATGTAGAGTGATAATGCTTTATAAATAAAAATAAAGTATCAAATACCGTCTCCCTTTTAATCTTTTTCTTTAAGTAACTACATAAAAACCCTGGGTTAACCATGAATTTTTAACGGTGGACCAATATATTAAAATAATATATCATTATAACTATAGATATATATATATATATATATATATATATATATATATATATATATATATATATATATATATATATATATATATATATATATATATATATATATATTACATTGATTTATATTATCAGCAATCGGTCTGTAGGAACTAAAACTTTATTTGTTTTATGTCTCAATATTTCGTCACGATTTTGTGACTTCTTCAGAAGAAAACTGTAAATTTCTTAGAATAATTATTATATATATATATATATATATATATATATATATATATATATATATATATGTCTTCTTCTTTTTCTTCTTTTTATATAGACATGTCTGTCTGTCTGTTTTCAATGTGCCTCCTATAAGTTGTCGTTCCATCGTTTTTGTGGTCTTTCTACTGATCGTCTTTCTATTGGGGAACCGTCTCTTGCTGTCTTTACTACTCTATTTGTTGTCATTCGGCTTATGTGATCGTTCCATTCTACTGTTCTATTTCTTACCCAGTTCTTGATGTTCTCCTCCTTGCATCTACGTCGTATATCTGTACTTCTAGCTCTGTCACCCTTGTTAAATTTTATTGGAACATCTCGACTATCACGGGTTTCTCACAGTACGGACGGTCGTACTCATTCAAAGGAGGCCGAAGTGAAATATTTTATGGCAGAGCTTTGTTGACCTTCCTAGGTTCCAGGCGGGTTCTTTTTGATAATTTGTAAACAGAGTCGTAAAAGCTCTTTATAGTATCTTTCTGAAAGTGCCTAATTTAAAAGGTTCTATCGCTTCTCAAGTTTTCCAACGACAAGAGTCCCGTTACTTAGATTCGGGTATCTACCTAGAGATAGAAACAGCTTGGCGTTCTTTTAGGCAAGTTGTCATTTTTGAGTGGGGGATATCCGACATTTTTTGTGGGAAGCTTGTTAAATTTTGAGAGGACGAAAGGGACTCTGGCAGGGCAGTCTTCCAGTAAAGACGCTTGCTTATCTTAGGGTTCTCTGTGAATTTTTTCTTTGTGTGTATACACTTAAATATTTAAAATATCTTAATCTAATACCATATTAGATTAAATATAAAGTATCTTTATTCTAATTAACTTCAGTGCTTGATACCAGTAAAGTATAGTAGAATCAGTGAAATAGTGCAGCAGTCATCGAGAATTATTGTAAGTTATCGTAATCATATTACCTTTAATTATCTGGGCAAATAATATTGTAATAATATCACCCAATCCTAAACGAATCTGCGTCAACAATTTCTTCACCTGTAGTTAAGGTTAACTACCGATTTATCATTTAAATTAGAAGAACATTTAATATTTTCATACGAACTTTCAATCTGTTATTAAGAACTTCTCACGAATATTAATTACAAACATTCAATCTTCAGTACAAACAGTTATTCATTAAACTAAAACCAGTGCGATACATACAGTTAACTTACAACCAAGTGCGGGTTGGTTTCATTTTTATAATACAGAATTCTTGTAATCTTTTTGTATTCTTTTGAATTTAAATTTAATTAATTTTGTTTTATTGGTGATAATTGCTATCCATTGTTAAATGTACCGTACCCGTTATCTCGAGATAAGTCCATAAACAGCGGAGAGAGATGTCTTTAATTACCTTTAGTTGAATTTTTTAAATACTTTTAGGCTCTCTTCGCTGATAATTTAATTTGTGCATGACTTTATTGTATTGTATATGTAAAGATATTTCTTTTTCATAATACTGTTTATTTCCATAGGTATACAACCATTTATTGCATTTTTTTTACTTCTTTACATTCAACCTAGTATTTTATTGTGTTGTTGATTATATATTGTTTTGTTTAAAAAAAAAAGGTAATTGCTACCCATTTTTAAATGTACTGTAGCCGTTATCTCGAGATAAGCGCCTAAACAGCGAAGAGAGATCTCTATAATCAGCTTTAGTTGAATTTTTTTAAATACTTTTATGACTCTCTTCGCTAATATTTTCATTTACGCATGATATTATTATACCGTATCTGTAAAGGTATTTTTTGATTATAATACTGTTTAGTTCCATTATGTATACAACCATTTAGTAATTGATGGTACATTTTTTTCTACTTGTTTACATTCAGCCGACTATATAATTGTGTTGTTGAATATATTGTTTTGTTTTATTCATGAATATTATTTCTCGACTCTTAATAAGTTTCCTGATAAAATAACACCTCTGAATATTTGCTGAATGAATTTGGAGAAACAAATTTATTGTAAGCGATTTAAAACGCATAGCAACGTGGAATATAAGAACCCTTTATGAAGCAGGAAAATTAACAACAGTCATGCTAGAAATGGAGAGATTAGACATACAAGTATTGGGCCTTTCAGAAGTCCGATGGCCAAAGTCTGGAAACTACACCAAGGATAATAATACTATTTTCTACTCAGGCAAAAGCACTGGAGAACACAGCCATGGTGTTGGTATTATTATCAACAATAACTTAAAAGAGTTTGTGACTAATTTCATTCTCTTTAACGAACGTATGATGCTACTTCAGCTGAAAGCCAAACCTCTAAACATAAATCTAATCCAAGTGTATGCTACAACATCTGATAGCAATGATGCTGAGGTCTAAAAATTCTACGCGGACTTAGAACTGTTAACAAAAAACATAAATAAGCAGGAGGTAAAAATAATTATGGGCGACTTTAATACTAAAGTCGGTCAACGAAAAACTGGAAATATAGTAGGAAATTTTGAGTTAGGTAAAAGAAACGAAAGAGGAGACAGACTAGTCCAGTACTGCCAGGAGAAAGAATTAGTCATAACAAATACATACTACGACCTACCCTTACGAAGATTATACACGTGGACTTCTCCAAAAGATAACACCAACAATATAATCAAAAACCAAATAGATTTTATAATGATTAACAAAAGGTTTCGTAATGGAGTACAAAGTGCAAAAACCTATCCAAGCGCAGATGCAGATACGGATCATAATCTATTACTAGCAAACGTCAACATTAAACTCAGGAAATCGGAGAAAAAAGTTAAAACCACCAAAATTAACATCAAAAACCTAAAAGACGACAACTGCCAACAGCAACTAAACGCAGAGATAAATAAATTAACTGAAGGAAGCGTTGAATGGGCAGATATGAAAAAAGCCATACTAAAAGCGGGAAAGGAGGTTCTAGGCGAAGAAGAGAAAACCACTAAAAAAGACTGGATGACACCGGAAATAGTTGAGCTAATAACTGAAAAAAGAAAATACAAAAATAAAGATGAAAATAAATATAAGACCATCAAGAATAAAATCAAATATGAAATCAGAAAGGCTAAGGAGGAATGGATGAACAAAGAATGCCAGGAATTGGAAGAACTCAGCAACAAACATGACACCTCAAACTTACATAAAAAAATGAAAGAACTTACAGGCAACACCAGACAAAGAAGAACATTCATACCAAGAGATAATAATGGAGAAATATGTACTTACTGAAGAGAGCAAAATAAAGGAAGTATGGGAACAATATATAATCCATCTGTTCCATGACGAGAGAGAAAATGAACAAGATATAGGTGAAGAAAAACAATACCTACAAATTTTACCCTCAGAAGTAAAGAATGCCCTACAGAATGCAAAACAAGGAAAAGCACCGGGTCCTGATCAAATTCCAGTTGAACTGTTAAAAGCCTTAGATGACGGTAATATAAAGAGACTCACCCGAATTCTCAACCTCATATATGTAGAGGGCGACATCCCGGAAGAATGGCTTAAATCGATATTTTTACCTCCACCAAAAAACAACAATCCCAAATCATGTAATGACTATAGATTGATAAGCCTAATGTGCCACCCTTTTAAGATTCTCTTAAAAATTGTTCAAAACTGAATTTATAAGAAATGTGAGGAGCAGCTAGATGAAACTCAGTTTGGCTTCAGAGGAGGCATGGGTATAAGAGAGGCATTATTTGCGTTGACGGTACTCTTGCAGAAATGTCGGGAATATAACAAGAGTACATATGTATGCTTCATAGACTTTAGGAAGGCCTTTGACCGAGTGCAGCATATGAAGTTAATAGATGAATTAAAAAACATCAATTTAGACAAAAAAGACATTGAGTTTATTAAGGCTATATACTGGAACCAGAAAGCAGTAGTAAACGTGAACGATATAGAAACAAATAATATACCTATTGCGAGAGGGGTTAGGCAAGGATGCGTCTTGTCTCCGACGCTTTTCAACGTGTACTCACAGGTCATATTCAGAAAAGCCTTATGGGAAGGAAAAGAGGGAATAAGAATTGGTAGAGAAATCATAAACACCATGAGATTTGCAGATAACACGGTAATTATGGCTGAGAGTATAGAAGAACTACAAACTTTACTAGATGCAATAAATAGTGAATGCATTCAAATGGGACTTGACATCAACAGAGATAAGACCAAATTTATGATAGTATCAAGAAGTACAATAAATAATGAACAACTGACTCTTGGTGAACAGCAAATAGAGAGAGTGACAAAATATAAATATCTGGGAGCTTACATCAACACAGAATTAAAACCAGACCAAGAGATCCGGGTACGAATAGAAATGGCAAGGGCAGCGTTCTTAAAATTCAAACAATTATTCTGTGACAAAAATCTGAATACTGCGCTGAAACTGAGGTTTGTTGAATGTTAGGCCTGGTCGCAACTATTGTACGGGGTAGAAACATGGACACTAAAAGCGCAAATAGATTAAAAAGATTGAAGCCTTTGAACTTTGGATATACCGGAGAATGTTGAGAATCCCATGGACTGCCAGGGTCACCAATGAAGAAGTGCTGAGAAGGATGGGTCGAGACAAAAAATTGTTGAGAACGATAAAAGTACGCAAAACTGCATACCTTGGACACATACTAACAAATAATAAATAGGGTCTTCTGCAGGTCATCATGCAGGGTAGAGTCGATGGCAAAAAGGGAATAGGTAGAAAGAGGAAGTCATGGCTGCGAAATATTCGAAACTGGACAAACATGACTGTAGACGAATTATTCCACGTTGCAAAAGACAGAGAAGCTTTTAAAAATGTGGTCGCCAACCTCCGTTAATGGGGACGGCATAGGAAGAAGAAGAATACTTGCTTATTACTTTAAATTATTATTATATCTTCGACCAGGAGAAAGATCAGGCTGATTAAGTTTCGTAGTTAAGTAGGTGGACTGAGTCCACCTAATATATTTATTATTTGTTTATATAGTGAGTTGACAAAATTTATTTAATAATTAACAACTGTTGATATCTTTCTTGGATTTGGTCGTAGAACCTAAATATATTTCCTTATCTCTTTTCGTTTCTAAGGTTTCTTAACTTTCCCCTTGAACGCCAAAAAGTTAAGTGGCGCCCTTTTTCTATCTTATCTTATCTTTGGTAATTTTACTCATCTATTTTTTTTTATTTCTGTATCTTTTCTAATATATTCTATCCTGTTCTATCTTCACTTATTTCGTCCGTTGGACCCATTCCCGGTTTCAAATGCTAATTTCGAACCCACGATTTGCTCTTCACCAACCATGTGGCTGTCGTCCGCAGTGTCTCCATTGGTGACCTTTCTAGCACCATCCAAAAAGGTTTCTGAGGTTACAACATTTCTATTATTAATGCTACGTATAATTTGGGTTTGTTTTGGATTGGTATCGGAATTAAATTGATTTCTGGTAATGCAACTTCTTTTTTTAATTAGACGGTTGTACAATTCTGTTGGATAATTTTTTTTTCTAAGATATGTTTAACTTATTTTAGATTGTCGGAATGGCATTGTAGGCTAGATAGCTTAATAATAATTGTTCTTTTAGTGAGACTGAATACAACACTTCTTTTATGCGTTGTATTTGCATTGGTAAGTTAGATATCTTCGCAAACGGAATTACCGTTCATCTCTCTGGGATGAACAAATTAAATAACTTATAAACTTTAACACACTTTATTACATCATAAATTGTCAAAGTTTTAAATGGCTATATTACAGGTCCCTATGCAACATTTATAAATTACTGCAAAAGTAGGGGTAGTTTGCAGTCATCTCAGTCAATTGTAATAAATTTCAATTCAGAAACTCTCAAGATTAGATCTAGCAGCAAAATCAGCTAAACGTCTTCACGGATTTGTCATCATCTACCCTTATATACCTTTTAGATCATTCAAATATTTGTAAAAGATTTTTACGTGCAATGGATCATTTTTCACAGATAGACTGAACTAATAAAGTCTTAAATCATCGAATTATTATCGAAATATTATTTACGGTTTTGTTTCTGCGAATACCAATCCTAATGGTAAATTAAAAATTAGTCGGTAATATATAAAATAAATATTACAACATTTGAAATGATGTAAATTAATTTTGTTTATATTTGTTTGTCGTTTTATTTCAGCGAATGTTTTAATTGGCGGACAGCGTGTTTACCTCCCACTAGTTATAGCAAAACAATTATAAAACAATATATTAACTTAAACAAGAGTTTTTAGTTAAATATTATTATTTGATATCGGGTTAAGCCATATGTGATTGTAATGAGAATTACATTTTAAATAATTACATGAACAATTACATTTGTTTTGACGTTTCGATTTCCAATCCGGAAATCGTTTTAAAAAGTTTTAATTTAAATATGTACAAAATTTAATAATAAAACTCACAATTAATTATAAAGCCAAGGATCCTGATAATGACATAATTAATTTTAAAGTTATACTACAGATAATAAAAGCAATCATTATTTATTTCAACAATATAGGTTGTAACTGAAATAAACAGTTTCAGCCAGGTTGGTTTTGGCGAGGTTGTTACTTAAACTAAAAAATATAAGCATACTTTATTTTAGTTATAACTTCACTTCACTTCATTTCATTTCATTCATTCAACCTTCATTTTCATGCAAATCACTTTTACCAGTGGCCATTGTAAAGGTTTTTTTAAGATCTTTAAAGTGTCGCCTTTGTACGAGGAAGTTGTTTTGTCGTTCGAAGCTCATTAACGTTATCTCTATATAAAGTGAAAAGTTTTTTGTAAAACAATTTGTGACTAAGAAAAATATAAAAGTTCAGTGTATTTGAATTTATTTAACCCCCATTGGGGGTTACTGTTTGGATACGATAAGTGTTAATAAGTGTAAGATAGATTTAAAGTGTTAAAGTGTTAAGTTATTAAAACGTTGATATGGATTATGCGGGGAGACCACCAGACAAACCTCCAGATATTAGCCGGATGGAGGAAGATGTTAATATAGAAAAAATAAAATCCAATATAAACAACACCTGGGACGGTAACTCAAAAAACAACGGAGAAACTGTAAGTAGTAAAACTTCTAATAATTCTACAGAAAACGTAAGAGAACAATTTCTATATCAGAGCAGTGATACAGGTCCTTTTCATGTATATATAGAAAATAATACTCCTGATTTTAAAGGTAAGATAAATGCCATCAAAATCGGTGATATTATACTATCAAATTTTCCAAATTTAGATAACAAAATTACTAGTATTGATTCAATCGGCAAGAATAGAATTAGAATTAAATTTAAAGACTATCAATCGGCCAATTTTTTAATCAATCAAAAAACTTGCTCATTATTTACAAACAACAATTTTGATGTTTACGTTCCGAAGTTTATACTACATAGACAGGGTATAATTAGAGATATAGATACTGAATTTTCTGAGGAATACATCAAAAATAAAATTAAACAATACGATATGCACTGTAAGTTTGAAGTAGCTTCAGTTAGAAGAATAAATAGAAAGGTAGAAAAACATATCGAAGATAAAACAGTAATAGACAAGGTTCCAACCAAATCATGTATTGTAAATTTTAAAGCACAAACTCTTCCAAAATATATCATAATTAATAAAGTTATTAAAGAAGTCGAACCATATGTTCAAAAAGTTTTATTATGTTTCTCTTGCCTTCGTTTTGGACATCTTGGATCTCAATGCAAAGCACGTCCCAGATGCAATAAATGTCATGATTTTCATAACACAAAAGATTGTACAGTAAATATATATACTCCTACCTGTTTCAGTTGTCAAGGTAATCATTTTACGACACACCTAAGTGCATGCCCTGAGTTCTCTAGGCAAAAACAAATCAAGAATACAATGTCATCATTAAATTTAAACTTCTTTGATGCCTGTAAACAAATACCGAAAAAATCATATGCCAATATCGCCGCCAGACATAATAGTTCTTCTTTTACAACCAACTCTAATACCAATGATCAGTCTTATCAAGTAACTCCAAATCAAACTGGTTCGTTCGCAAAAAAGTTCTCTTCACAAATGTTTTATACCAGCAGTAGTCCAGAAAAATCAAATTTAAAACGACAACGTCCAAGTACTCCCGATCCTTTGGAATCAGCTAGAAAAGAAATAATTTCCCCAATAAATATCCCTAGACAAAAAGGTGGTATTTATAATACCTCTAAATATACAGAGAATAGAAATACAACAAATTTGCAGACACAGGGAGTATCATTAGATTTAAATAATGTAATTTTAGAATTGGTTCTTAATATAATTAGTTCATTAAAACTCACTGAAAATTTAGACGCATCAAAAACAGAGATTATACAACAAATTAATAAATACTTAAGTACGGCATCGATCTTGCAAGAAGACTTACATGGACAAACGTCATCTTCTCAGACATAACTAGTCCTATAAATTTTTTACAATGGAACTGCCGCTCAGCAGTTTGTAATAAACCAAATTTAGAAGCCTTACTTATTCAAAAAAATGTGTATGTGGCCATGTTATCAGAAACATGGTTTAAACCAGGAAAATTCTATAACTTCGCTGGTTATAATTGCTTTAGATCTGATCGCCCAGATGGCTATGGAGGTACAGCAATTTTAATAAAAGATAAAATAATTGCAGAAGAAATAAATTTATTAGATAACTATAATTTTACTTACACATGCATGGCTGTTAAACTTTCTTGTATCAATAAACCTATACATATAATATCCATATACAAAGAACCAAGTATTAGAGTAACAGTTGAAGAATGGATCCATTTTTTTCAACACATTCCTCCGCCATTCATCATTGGAGGCGACTTCAACGCTCACAATATGGCATGGGGATGCGAAACTAATGATACTCACGGTAAAGTTTTATTAGAGGCGATAGAACAATGTAATCTATTATACTTAAATGATGGTTCTCCAACTCTTGCACTGAGTTCCAGTCCATCAGCAATCGACATAACAATCTGCACCCAGGACATTATATCTAAATTAACTTGGTCTGTTATTCAAGATCCACATGGTTCGGACCATCTACCCTTGACCATCTCTTTAGAAAATTCCAAACAAGCAACACCACCTGGTAACAATACACAAAAAAGATGGAATCTAAATAAAGCAAATTGGAATCTGTATTCATCCAACTTTTCTTCAGAAATACTTCCTCAAACTTATGAAGAATTAGTCAATGAAATAAATAGATGCGCATCCATTGCTATTCCAAAAGTATCAAAAAATAAAATATATCCTACAAAAAAGATTCCAAAACCATGGTGGGATAATAACTGCGAAACAGCTGCAAATAACCGTAAAACAGCCTATAGACGTTATAAAACAAATCCCAATATTCATAATTTAATTGAATACAAAAAATTGGATGCATTAGCAAAGAAAATTTTTAAAAATAGAAAAAAACAAAGTTGGATAAACTACTGCGAAAGCCTTAACTCCCACAGTCCAATCAGCGACGTCTGGAAGAAAGTACATCGCTACAAAAACCGAAAACAGTCCAATAAACTCCCGATAAACTGCGAAGCTACATGGATAGAAGATTTCCACTTGAAAATTTCACCTCCTTGGGTACCCAATCAAATAAACGAAGTTACAGTCACCGTTTCCAGAGAATATTCCAATCTAGAAAAACCATTTGAATTGTGGGAATTAAATTATGGACTCAAACAAAATAATAGTTCGTCTCCAGGGATGGACTGTATATCATACTCTATGTTATATTTTTTACCCACAGAATACAAATCATTATTATTACAAATTTTTAACAATATATGGCAAAATGAGGATTTAATTCCCAAAACATGGAAGGACTATATTGTATTGCCTATAAAGAAGCCAGGAAAGCCAGATAACAACGTTAAGTCTTACAGACCTATATCTTTAAGTTCTTGTATACTAAAAACTCTAGAGAGATTAATCAAAAATCGGCTTGAATACTGGCTTGAATCCGAAGATATCCTTCCCAAATCTCAATATGGCTTCCGGAAATCCAGGTCTACACAGGATGCTCTCACTTCACTAGTTTCCTCTGTTCAGGTCAATTTCACAAATCAAGAATCAACAGCTGCAGCATTTATAGATGTAACCTCTGCATTTGATAACATAAATTTATATATTCTACATAAGAAATTGTTATATCTTGGAATGTCAGTTAAAATTTCAGATTTCATTATATCCTTGTACAAGAATAGATGGACTTACTTAAAAATAAATGAGACACTTTTAGCGCCAAGGCTAACGAATATAGGTATACCACAGGGTAGTATTTTAAGTCCACTTCTTTTTTCATTGTATAATATAGATCTAGAACAGATAGTACCTCCACACTCTAATATATTGCAGTTTGCAGATGATGTTGTGTTGTATACCTCCCATACTACCCTTGACATTTGTAGGCGTCAACTCGAATCTACACTAGATTGTGTAAAAAGTTATTACCATTCTCTAGGCTTATCAATATCAACTACAAAGACTGAAATTTGTTTTTTTTCCAAAAAACGCCAAACTCCCCAAGGTAACTTCAAATTAGGAAAAATAGAATTTCCAATCAAAAATTGTGTAAAATATCTAGGCACATATTTGGATCGCAAACTGTTATGGAAGGATCAAATTCATTCTATTATAAAAAAATCGGAAAACTCTATGAATATCCTTAGAGCATTTTGTAGAACCAATTGTTGTCGATTATAGTTGTCATTTATATGGGTCTGCGTCAACAGGACATCTTAATAAAATTGAAACCCAAAAAAATAAATGTTTGAGGCTATGTCTTGGTTACTTAAAATCTACTCCTATTAGTATTATTGAAATTGAAGCTAAAGAGCCACCCCTTACACTACGCAGACAGTTTTGTACAGATAAGTTTGTAGCTAGAGCTATATCAAAAAACTCCAGCTATTTAAAAAATATTCGTAACTTGAATATATTAGACTTAAGCCATAAATATTGGCGTAACAAAAAAACTCCCATATACGTTGAAAGTTATAGGAAACTAACAATATTTGAAGAACAATTGTATCAAAATAAAATACCACCAATTTATACACAACCTCCTAAGACTCTCTTCTCTAAGGTAATAGAAACATATTATATGGATTCAAATCTTCCAGGAAGTATGATCAATAAAATAATTAAAGATAAGTGGCCTGCATTTCAATATATTTTTACTGACGGCTCCAAAATTCAAAATAAAACGGGTTGTGCAATATATCACTGGAATTCTGATTACAAAGAATCATGTCGATTGACCAATGAAGCTTCAATATATACTGCCGAACTATCAGCTTTATTTCTTGCGTTAAAATAAATAGCCTCTATTGGTATGAATAATTATATCATTCTGACTGATTGTAGAAGCATTATGGACAAACTCACTTCTATCAAAACCACAAAAAACCTAAACCATATTGAGATAGAAATAAAGAAGTTACATTATGATATTATTTCCGCAGGTAGCTCGATTATTATTTGTTGGGTAAAAGGACACTCTGGAATATTAGGAAATGAAGAAGTCGACAAATTAGCTAAATCTGCAGCTTTAACCAAACATAATATAAACAACATACTTCTTCCAGTAGCAGACATAGATAATATCAGTAGAAACAACTGCAAACAAAGATGGCAACGTTTATACAACCAAAGTACAACTGGAATAAACTTTAGAGCTTGCCAACCACTAATACCCAATGAGAGATGGTTCAAATATGAGACAAATAGGTTATTTATAAAAACAATGAACAGAATAAGATCAAACCACGCACTCACTCCTGCATACAAACACAGCATAGGTATTACTGATAACCCATATTGCTCCTGTGGTAAAGTGGGAGATCTGCAGAACTTTATATTGGAGTGTGGACAGTACAAACAAAGTATCAAAATTATGTATGAAAAACTAATTGGGCTAAATTGTTCATTGCCTGTCAATTTAAATACAATTATTTTTTCAAATAATAAGCAGATATTAAAATGTATCTACGAATACATAACATCCTGTAAATTTAAATTATAAATAGTTTTAGGTATTCAAATTAAAAATTGTAAATATGTCAAAAATTGAATGTGTATACGAACATATTACTTTCTGTAAATTTATATTATAAATAGGCTTAGATAATAAAATCAAAAATTGTAACTACCACAAATAGTCTGGCTAATTGGCTATGCCAAAGCCATTATACAATAAAAAAAAAAAAAAAAAAAAAAAAAAAACTGAAATAAACCAGTTTCAAAAACTTTACGTTTCACGAGTTGACCATTCTTGCGAACGGACGTGTTTTATTTAAGTTCTAATAATACGTGTTTTTGTTAAGCTGGCAATTAGCGTATGTTTTGTTCTGTTTAGTAACAAGAAACATTAATAGGCCAGCAGTAAGTAAACTTTTGTCAAGCAAATATTGGTATAATCTCTATAAAATATATATCTTTATTATATTTCCAAGTGTTGCGATTTTGGCATTTATAATCGCGTTATGTCTAATCAACCTTCCGTAACCTCCGATTCCACCTTCAAAAATAAATCTCATTCTACCTCTTTACTACCACACCAAAACCCATCTCTTACCCAAGCAAAACTCAACGACCTTATGCAGCGGCTACGGTCTCAAAAGCTCCTCCACCCCCTACTCCTTTACATGATCAAGTTTTTATAATGCCTCCTGCTCTCAATAATATTATTTTCGATTATATTAAGAAAATCTGCGTTTGAAAGAAAAATATTACGTAGGATCCTGGGCCCAATAAGTGAAAACAACAACTATCGAATTAGGTATAATAGAGAAATATACGAACAATATAGCGAACCAACTCTAGCACAACATACTAAACTGCAGAGATTACGGTGGGCAGGGCACGTGGTCCTCATGCATGAGAATAGAATCCCCAGAAAATTATTAAATGCAAGAATGCAGGGAAAAAGACCTGTTGGAAGACCTAAAAAGAGATGGGAAGACGAAGTCGATGAGGATGCCAGGAACTGCCTGAGAACGCGTTCATGGAAAAGAACAGCGATAAATCGAGATGATTGGAGAAGCCTGCTGAAGGAGGCCAAGGCCCGATTTGGGCTGTAGCGCCATTGGATGGATGGAAGAAAATCTGCACAAGTTAAGCCGATTGAAATTCATTTCGCGTCACGCGTTACCCATGATCGCATCTGTATATATCTATATTCTTCTAAGCAAATTGATAATCTCTTAAAATCTACTTAAAATATTATAATTAACTACGAAGTTACCCCTATACGTACACCTAACTCCCCACCAAAAAGAATTTTAGTGTCTAATGTCACCCCTTATATCCCACATTCTGTTGTTGAAAAAGCTCTCTCTGATCTTGAATTAAATCCCATTACACATCTTACTCATATCAGATCTGGTACAACTGACGATGCATATTTATGCTCACGTTATGAGCTTCCGAAAGGTAACTTATATAATTCCGAAACCTTTCTTCGAAACCTATAATTCTTCCTTCAAATTCCGTTTCTCATTTTTATGAAAATACCTTGTATAGAATATTTATATCGTCAAACAAATTAGAATACTTTCTTTGTAAGCAGCCAAATTACGCTGCTGACTCTCGCCTCAATATATATATAGTCCTATTTGCTCGCAACTAAATGAAAAACTCATTGATCATATATATATATTCCTCATATTGATAGTATTACTAACAATATGCAAAATTTTACTGATGACTTTTAGAAACTTCTTCCACCTCCATATCTACACAGTCACCGAAACCTAGTGACAAAAGACCTCACTCCAAGGGCACTCCTATTTGGAAACTCCACTTCTTTTCTTAATCAGAAACCATAAGTTTTCCTGATCCAAATGCTCTAGCTTACTTTGAAGCTATTACATCACAAATTATTTGAAAACCACTCAAAAGAAAGTTAAAAAATCCAAATCACAAGTACCTGAAAATAAAAAAATATATAACATAACTTGCTCTACCATTTAAATTTATATGCTGAAGCCACACCTCATTCTCCCTTTAAGAAATGCAACCAATTGCTTTTCTTGAGAACATTTTCAGTAATGTTGACCCTTTATTGGAGGTGTCCAAATTTACTACAGATATTTTTTCTCTTTTAAAAGATTTAAATAACCTCTTACTTTTACTATTTTGTTGGAATTCCAATGAAAATTTACTTCTTATATTCTACAGAGCTAGATACGACTTTTGCTTTAAAATGCGAAATAGATTACGGCTGCTTTATTTAAATGGCCGCTTCCAAATCTGACCTAAAATTATTAGATTCTATCCAAAATATTACTCTTCGTCTTTGCCTCGGAGCTCAGCCCGCAGAAAAGTGTTAACTGCGAAAGTAACGAGCCATCTTTATCCCTTAGAAGACAACATCTGCTTCTATCATATGCTACATAAAGTAATCCTTCCGAACCCATTTAACATCTTACTACCTCTGTACCTAATTACTCCATTAGGAACCCCTCTAGCACAGTTATAGAGCCAATCCCGCAATTACTTGCTAGTCTATTAAAGAACGCACCTATCTCTCCTTGCCCAACCCTTCTTCTGTCACCACATCTTGGACCAAACACCTCCCTTTAAAACTTCCCTCATCATTTACAACAAATACGACACACCCTCTACTCGTATAAACGAAGTACTAGAAGTACTAGACAAAACACCTTCGATTTAGTTATTTACACTGATGCTTCCAAAAATCCTTGCTTAAAATACAGAGTTGCTATTTTAAAAGATTTAATACATTCTACTCAGTTGCCTTATTATAAAGCATTTATAGACAAGAGCTATTTAGCATCCTCCAAGTCCTTATATTCATTTCCATCTCATTTAAAAATGTAGCAATTTGCACCTATTTCCTTTCCTCCACATAATTATTAAAACCAATACTGATCATTCACTAGTTCCGAGTATAAACGACGTAAACCAATCTTTTCATGCTCGAGAAAAAAAAAGTTTCACCTACCTGGTTTACATTGCACATTGGCGTTGTCGGTAACAAAACTGCTGATCGTCATGTTAAGAAAGCCGTTACTTCTTTAATTATCCATATAACAATCCAACTAAGTAAATATCTCACAGCAAAGTTTAAAAAGTCAATCCTAGAATCTTGACAATCTCGTTGGAATAACTTTGATACAGACTTACTCAGAATTTAACCTAAAATTACCCGGCCAAGTCGTACTAACTTCACTGGTAACGAATCACGGATAATAAGAAGACTACGAATCGGCCATAAAAGGTTGATACAAGGCTACTTAATATCCACCCATGAACGTCTAATAACATGTCTAACAGTCCAATTGTTCCCTTACCGTAAGCCATATATTAACGGCCTGCCAACAGTACACCAGCTATGCACGGAAAAATAACTTAAATACATCGCTTGTAGATATTCTAAACTATTCAAGTAAATACACTAAATTGCTACAATTCCTCAAATAATCTAATTAAAAAAACAAAATATATATAATAACGGATTTATTACGGCTGTCGCCGCTTCTCCGCCCCCAATTTCCATCTTTTTCTGTCATATGCAGTTGCCTCTTCTAAGTCTCTTGCCGCCATTGCTTCATCAATATCGTTGCGCCAACTTCTCCGTGGTCATCCTCTCTTTCTTCTTTCAGGAGGGATCCATTCCAGTACTCTCCTAGGCCATCTGTACTCTGGCATTCTTTTAACATGTCCGAACCAGATTGTTTTCTTTCTATGTCATCATTGATATTTCTCTCCATTTTCATTTCGTTTCTTATTTGTTCGTTTCTAACTCTCTCCAGTTTTGATCTACCGCAGCTTCGTCTCAGATAATCCATTTCTGTCGTCAAAAGTTTGTTTCTATTAGCTTTGGTGACGTCCCATACTTCCGAACCGTAAAGTGTAATACTTTGGACTATACTACCGTAAATGTGTTTTTTGGTTTCTCGTCGAATTGTTTTTTGCCAGAGAAGAGAGTTTAAGGCACGGGTCGCTGCTCTGCCCTTGTTTATTCTTTCCCTGATTTTATCTGCGCTATTTCCCTTCTTGTTGAAAATGACCCCCAAATATTTGCAGGATTGCACGCCTTTGATTTTGTCGTCTTCCAAGACTAGGTCACATATTTCATCTGTTCCCACTGAGAGATATTCACATTTTGTCATATTCATGTTTAGATCTGCCACCTCATATTCTTCTTGCAGTTTTCTTACCATATAGCTAAGATCGTAGCTGTCTTCGGCAATTACTACCTGGTCATCCGCAAAGAAAAGTGTATATAGCTTGTTTTCTTGCACCGTTATTCCCATGTTTCTACATTTTTTTACCCATTTCACTAAGGATCTGTCCAAATAGATTTTAAATAAGGTGGGTGACAGACAGCAGCCTTGTCTTAGTCCTTTTGTTGTTTGAAAAGGAGAGGTGATTTCTTGTCCCATTTTAATTCTTGCAAAGTTTTGTTCGTAATATTTTTGAGTGGCGTTAATAAGAATTGAATTTATTTTCAAGTTACCCATTTCTATCCATAGTTGGGAGATCGGTACACTGTCATATGCTTTTTCCAAATCTATTAAAGCTATATGAGTTTCTCTATTTCTCTGCACTCGTTTTTCCATTGCAATTTTTAATGTGAAGATATTATCCATAGTGGAGCGTCCGGCCCTAAATCCCGCTTGTTCTTCGGGTTGTTTGTCTTTGATATTTTTTTCTATCAGGTTTCGTAGTACTTTTGAGTATAGTCGGCCTATAGTAGCAATCACTGCGATCCCTCTATAGTTTTTAGGATCCATCTTTTTGCCTTTCTTGTGTATTGGAGAGATATACGATTGTCTCCATTCTTCTGGAACTTCTTCTCCGTTTAAGCATCTTTCGAATAATTTTCGGATCATCTCAAATAGTTTTGATGATCCATACCTAATCAACTCTGGATGTATTCCGCCTGGGCCTGGAGATTTTTTTAATTTCATTCCCTTAACTGCTTCATTCACTTGTTCTATTGATATTTCGATTCTTCCTTCTACTTCCACTTGTTCATTTGTCTGTTTAAACCTTTCTCTTCTCTCTGTTAATAAGTTCTCAAAATGCTCTACCCATGTGTTCTCTGGTATTCTATTTATTATGACTTGGTTTTTTGTCGTTGTTCTCATCGTTTTTATAGTTCTCCAGGCTTCAGAGCTCTTTGTCCCTCCTATATGGTTGTCTAGGTATTGGCATTTTTGTTCCCATGTACTATTTTTCTTTTTAACCACTTCTCGTTTGACTTCTTTATTCAAGTTTTTATATTGTTGTTTTGTATGTTCGTCTCCCTGTTGTAATAACTGTAGATATACTTCCTTCTTTCTTTTTATCTTTTCTTCCACTTCTTTATCCCACCAATATGGTTTATCTACTCTTCGTACCTGTGGCCCTAAGGCTTCTAGCGCTGCGTCTTTCATGCAGTTTTTTATATGTTCGTATTCATCCGTCGTTGATCTGTGTGATTCCTGTAGTTTTTGTGTTAGTCTCCAGGAGTAAAGTAACTGTGTGCTCTCGTTATCTAGATTATCTAAGGTGTACGTAGTTCTCTCTATTTTTTCTCTGTGTTCTTTGTTGATGTCTGTGTGGTTCCTGTCTACGAATGGTGTATATATTTTTCCTATTATCAGGCAGTGGTCCGAGCCGCACTCTGCTCCTCTATTCACCTTTACGTCCTGTACTCTTAACTTAGTTTGTTGTCTTGTTATGAAATAATCTATTATCGATTTTAGACCTCTTGTGTGCTGATACCAGGTGTATTTATGTATGTTCTTGTGGGCGAAAAAACCATTCAAAATCTTTAACTCATATTGTTGGCATATATTTATGAGTCTTTCTCCGTTGTTGTTAACAGTTTCTTCTCCATGCATGCCTACCACTTTACTTTGAACTTGTTTTCCTACTCTGGCATTCAGGTCTCCTCCGCATATAATCTCATGGCTGTTAGGAATTTCGTTCAGGATTTTTCTAAAGTCTTCTTCAAAAGCTTCCTTTTCTTGCACTGAGTAGTCATCATTTACGGCATATACCCCCAGAATTGTTATTTGTGTTCCTCTTAGGAGAACCGTCACTTTAATAAAACGTTCGTTGTATGCTTCCCAAGATTTAATATATTTTTCAAATTTCTTGTGTACAAATATTGATATCCCTGCTCTTGCTCTTTGATCCTTTCCCACTCCTGAGAAGAAATGTAGATAGTCTTTTAATTTTTCGCTTCCATTTCCTTTTTTCTTGGTCTCAGAGAGAATGGCTATATCTAATTTTCGATTTACAAATTCCTGCATAATTTCTTGTTGTTTGTTCCGGATTCCCTGTATATTCCAGATTCCGTAATTCATGGTCCATTTTCGTTGCTATTTTCGTCTACTGTAATTTCCGTCCGGTAACCGAGGCTCATTGGGTATTTAGCACTGTAGAATTTTCACAAGTGTAAGGTCGCTGGCCTTACGACTTAACCCCCATCCTTGGAGGACCGAATTTTCTGTTGGGGTTTATTCCCCTAACCGATATGTTCCAGTTTTTAGGCGCCAGAAACTCGCCTCTTACCCTCTCTCGTCTGCTACATAACGTACTCCCATTGTACGCCATGCACCCAGTGGTTACGCGACATGGTATGTCTTCGTGGACGTGAGAGTAGGATTTGCTGGCAGAGCTGAGTTTTATTCCTAAAACCTCCAACTCATTCGTTGGAAAACAGTGGGCATTTCTTAGCGTTTTGTTACGACAAACCAATAAAAATTCTGTTGAGTTATTTCTAGTTCATTGTAAGACAAGGATTATCAGTAGTATTCTAAAAAATATTATAATTTATCTTACGCCAATTACTTACTTACTGTATTAATAATTTAAACTAATACTCACTTAAACATGGACGTGATACATTAAGCAAAATTAATTACGGATATTACCTGAACATGTGGTGAAATGTCCATCATCTCAAGATTTGATATTTGATCGTCGTAGACTGACAAGCAGATCTTTGTCGTCAGCTGGCAGATGGCCTCAGATATGTTAATATTTACATTAATTTGATTAGATCTATATGAGCTTTGCACACAAATACACACACACGTTCATGCATACGACAAATGAGATTGTAAAGGAACGATATATTCAGTCGAGAGAAAAAACCAATGGACATTATTATCTGTCAAGCTGTCAATGTTTAAATTTTATACTTGTTAGCACTTAACTTGAAGTATGTATTTGTCAGGTATGTATTTTAGACAGGTGAACTAAAGATTATAGAATAGAATAGAAATATGCTTTATTGTCACTGAAAATTGTACAATTTTGTGGACAAAGCTTACAAAAAGATAGAAAAATAACAATAACAATTTTAAATTTACTGAAATTACATAAATCGCCAATACCAAAAACTAAAAGATAGTAAAATACACAGTCTATTTCAAAAATTTAAATAGATTGCAAATTTGCTTAATAAAACCTTACGAACCAATTAGTTTAACTTGCTGCATGTGATACCAAAATATATATAAAAATACTTTTGTTCGAATACTTTGGTTTCGAAAATTAGTTTACGGATTTTAATATCAAATGTCGCTATTTGCTCCATATGAAGTCATGTTAGAGTTGCTTAATAAGACAGAAAAGATTTATTTTCACGTTCAGAGCGACTGTGAATAGCCGTTCTGGAGAGCCCTTTTAGGGCGAAATACGTATAAGCGGATACAGAGATGCACTATACGTGAAACCAAATCTTGACTGTCTTTTTCCTTAAAAATACTTTTGTTACTTGTACATAAAGGTATTGTTCTTAGCTATTCGTTAAGAAACTCTTCTACGGAATAATAATATGGTCTTTTAGATAAATAGGCTTTTGTCATTTTACGGAACTTAAGGCAAGAAGTTACAGACTTAAGTTGCAAAGGAAGATGGTTGTATAATTTTTTTGCCTAATATAATATAGATTTATTTACTAACTCAGTGGACGGGATCGGTAAATACACATCAAAGATTGAATTTCTGGTGGAGTAGTTATGATTAGGTCTTGCTGGAAGAACATGTAGGTTACTACTAACAATATGTTATTCTACTGAGCCCAAAAAGATATCGTATTGCTTTTTTTGAAATTTTAAAATAACCATCAGACTGGGCAGCTGTACTAGAACCTAAAAGAGCAAATCATATTAAAGATGAGACTCGAACAAAGAAAAATATGTTATTTTGGTAAATGCTAAAGTTATTTTCTTCGAAACAGATCTTGCATAGCAGGCTGAGGCTAGTTTCTTATTTAACAAATCGATTTAAAGGGACCTTTTACGGTCGCTGTCTATAAAAATATTAATACATTTTACAGAATATGGTTGCTATTAAGAAGCAATGGTTAAAGAGCTACTTTATAGGATAACGCTACTGTCTTATCCACGTGAAAAGAGAGTAAATTAGAGTCGGGCCTGGTTTTTATTTTTAGTAAATCAATAGTTGTAGTTGCATAAAGAAATGCAATATTAGAGTTTCTCCAGTGATTTCTCCTGGTATCATTAGCAAAAAGGAAAAATTTCATTTTCGATCGATTTTTAAGTTAGTAATGTCATTTATAAAGATAAGGAAAAGTAGAGGACCCAATACTGAACCTTGTGGTACTCCACATATAATGATTTTGTGACTAGAGTCAGTATCATTTGCTCTAACTAGTTGTTTCCTTATCTACAAGTAACATTGGAACCAATTCAAAGAAATACGTCGAATTCCGTAAAAATTTAGTTTTTTTTATAAAAATTTCGTGATTTACACAATCAGAAGTTTCGCCATAGTCACAAAACACAGTGGCAGTGTAAAGATTATTGTTTACTGCTTGATAAACTTCGTGTAGTACACTAAACATAGCATCACTGGTACATTTATTAGATAAAAAGCCGAACTGACTTGGTGACTTGTTTTTAGCGAGAAAGGACATAAGTCGGGATTTTATGTCTATCAATTATTTTGGTTAGGACTGGTACTAAGGCAATAGGTCTATAGTTACAGACATTCGATTTTTCACCACCTTTTTGAAGAGGAATAATAATGACTGTCATTAGGCACACTGGCAATACATTTTTTCAAAGGATTATAATATAATATAATATTAATAATATGAATTATATATTGTTATTATTTTATATAATAATATTATTAAATTTATATAATATAATATTAATTATATAATATACAAATTTAGCCATACGGCTCACACTCCCTGTAAGGGGAAAATTCACTCATCCCAGATACCTACGGTATCAAAAGGATAAAGCTGTGATGGGACACTTTCCGTGTTATTGAGCCCTAGCGGACTTGGTTTGCAGTAGTATCTCCCAAAAATTTTCGTATACATCTGGACGTCGCGAGTAGTACATACGTGACTATATATACATGGCCTTATAAAGATGTTCATTTAGACCCAGCTGTTTTATGTTCGCTAGGAGTTTTTTGGGAATAACACTAGTAGTAGATAGAATAATAGGTAGTGTCTGGGTACCTTCCATTCCCCATTATCTTCTGATTTGTATTTCTAGATCTCTATACTTGGTGATCTTTTCGTTGTATTTAAAACGCAACCCTGGTAAGTTTATTAACTAGTATAAGATCCAGTCTATTATGTGCGTCTGGTTGGTCTGTGAGGACAGTGTGGTACCAGTATAGCTTGTAGTTGTCATTTTCAAGCATTCTGTCAGGGACATATTGATAATAAGAAAGATGGTCGATTTGGAAAAGTACCAGTTTTTCAGCTAGTTCTTGGTGGATAATCTTTCCTACTGAGTCATGACGTTCTTTATAATCAGCTCCGACAAACGCCTGGCAGCCCCCAGTAAGATGTTGGATGGTTTCTTGGGCTTGGCATCCATATCGGCATTTGTCATTTTGGACTTGAGGATCTTTAACAATATATTTCAGGTAATTTTTAGTTGGAATAAACTGATCCTGAATTTTTTCTTTCTTAGTCAGATGTTTTATGCGCATTTCTGGTTCTCTCAGTTTAAGCGGCATTGTATCATCTACTGAATTGCTCGATGTAAGGTAGATGCCTCAGCTTGCACCTGAAAATAAGTTCTTAAATTAGCAACCTGTTTATACAATTGCTCACCTATGTCCATAAGTGTTCTTATCCCTTGATATCGCGGTAATGTTTATCTCTCTATTGCACTGCGTGAATGGTGTTTTTGCGCCTTTGTGAGAAGTGTTCTTACTTTCCATTGAAGACTCTCGATATCCGTTTTTGACCACTTTATAATACCAAGTGAGTAGCTCAGCGCGGATCAGGCGTATATATTTAATGCCTTAAACAAATTTTTAGTATTTAGATATGACCAATTAAGTTGTCTTACTCTTCGTACGAACTCGGAAGTTAGTTCGGTTTTCATTAGTTTATGGTCAATTTTTCGCGCTTGCTGTACTTCGAGATATTTGTACATATCATTTTCACCCCTTGCCTCGATGTTTTGGCCATCTTGCATATTGAAACCTCCGGGCTGAACCTTTCCTCTGACTATATTTAGTATACAGCACTTGTCTAGTCCGAAATGCATTCTGATATTATCTGAGAAAGTTTCTACAGTTTTATCATCTGATCTAGGTGGTTCCGAGTGGAAGCCGTTAATTTTAAAATATCCATATAAAACAGATGATTAAGCTTCGCCACAACAGTTTTGTTATTTTTGATGCTAAATCCTGAGTCAGTGGAGTTCAGCAGCTGAGATAGTGGGATCATCGCTAGTCAGAAACAAAGTGGACCCACGGAAAAGGCCCCGGTTAATAGGGATATCTTCAGTTTCCATATTGGTTTCACCAGGTATTTGAAGGTGAATTTCAGTTTTCCACTCTGCCATTATATGCTTTAAAAAGGTCACGAGATTATCATCGACTTTATATATTTTCTATATATCTATAAGCCATTCATGCGGCACTGAATCAAAAGCCTTCTTGTAGAAAATGAAGGCAGTAAAAAGATTTCTTTTTTTAGTGTACGCCTGGTTAGAAATGACTGAGTCGATAATAAGTTGTTCTTTGCAGCTCATGGAGCCCTTAGTGCATGCTTTCTGTTGGGGCTCTATGATATTGTTCAGAGCACAGTGTTGGTAGATACGTCCGGCTACACAGGATGTGGCCAATTTGTGCAAAGTTGGAAGATAAGTAATTGGGCGGTACTTGGCTGGATTTTGGGTGTTATTTTAATCCTTCGGTATTAGATAAGTGGTCTCCTGAATAAGAAATGATGGTATTTCCTGTGAATTAGAAGTAATATTATTAATAAATACTGGTAAAAGCTCAAACAAAAAACAAAAACAAACAAACCTGTGTTTGGGAAAGAAAAATCCTAAGGAAGATCTTGGCCCTGTGCTGGATGAAGCATCAGGACAATATAGGATAAGAACTAACAAATAGCTCGAAGAACTTTACCCAGACGCCAACATCATAAAAGAAATAAAGTCCAGAAGACTCCAATGGGCAGGACACCTCAGAAGATATTCTGACGAACGAACATTAAGACTGGTGTGGGAGAAAGTCCCAAATGGAAGGAGACCACGTGGACGCCCTCGTCTCCGGTGGCGAAATAATATAGCAGAAGACCTAAGCACCATGGGCGTGGAGAATTGGATGGAGGTTGCTCAAGACAGAAAGCAGTGAAGGCATGTTGTCGAGTCGGCTAACATCCACGAACAGTTGTAACGCCACGGAGTAAGTAAGTAAGTTCATGAACACTCCAAAACTTCTTTAGCCAGAAGTTTTAAACTCCGTCTGGTCCAGGAGATTTTCAGTTATAAAGCTCTTTGATAATGTTTAAGGCTTCTTCAGTGATGAAAGGATCATAAGGAATATTCCTGTAGTGTTGACAGTTGTTCTTCTTATCTTTAGTCCATCCAGCATTGTTGTTATGAGTAGCTGGCGTCGAAAATTGGTTTTCCAAAAACTTATGAATTTCTTCTTGGCTTAGGATTTATTTTCTACAGTGGAATTCAGTTTCCTATAGAAAGCCTCCTCTATATGCTCAAAAAGTATATTGTCGCATTTACAGTTGTTACTAACTTGGTATCTCCTTGGGCGACCTGAATAAACGAGGAGTTTTTGTTTTAATGTGTCTAGGCAGTGTTGAACTGTTTGATTTTCTGGATCATGTTGTGAGTGTCTTGGAGTGTTTAGAATTATTTCTTCAGCTCTTTTAATTACTTTTTGACTTCTTACTCCTCGGATGTGTTTCGTAATTTGTCCAATATCCCTGCGCAATAATTCAATTTTCCTCAGCAGTCTTCTTTCCCAGGGTGCAATTCTGTTTTTAGTCCTTTTCCGATATTAGTTCCCCGTCGTGTTCTAATCCTAATGCCCACAACATAAGCAATTACTGTTGCTGCACGTCAGTGTTCATAATTTGTAACAGCGCACCTATTTTCTTACAAGAGTTTATTTTTGGTAGCGGTGGTCTGCTAAGTGGGTTTGTACCATTAAACTCTTGTACGGCACGTGCCATTTGTCTTACCAGGCTATCGTGCAACTCGTTGTCCTGCTCAGTATTAACAGGTTGAGTTTCTTGTATGAGGGGCTCAGGAATCTGTTGATTAGGGATTTAATTATCCCTAAATCCCTATCCCTCAAGTTGTGGACTAGATCCATAGTAAATTTACTAATGTTTGTATTTTGAGAACGATTTCCGAAGTGGAAATTGAAACGTCAATAAACGTACTTTAACCTTTAATTGTGGCTTATTCCCATTTAAATAGTAATTACTTTAAAATGCAACAAGAAAATAGCTTCAGAACAATATCAATGTTTTAAATAAAATTTGTATAATTTCGACGGTACAATTTCAAAAGCTCTTGATCAGCGTGTCCTATTGACGAAAATTTAAATGACTTTTAAAGATGAACAGTGCAGATTTCTTAAGCAATTTTTGCATATGGTCATAAATATCAAAAATCGTTAACAGTAGATAACTTTGGAGAACTGTATCTTGCTTAAAATTAGTCTTAAAACCTTCTACAGACCACCATTTTAAAGGTAATTATTTGTTCTTTTAATTTAATTTATCATTGCATATACCCATAACTGCGTAGAAAAGATTTATAGAACAATTCTTGCAAAATGATAGGGAAAATGTCCAAAAAATGGCGTGAGTTGCAAACAAGACTTCTACTAAATGTCATTTCAAAGAGAAAGGACAGTTTTTTTATGTACAGCAATGCCTTTATCTATACCCTCATGGAAAATATTTATAGGGCAGAAAAGAAAAATCGCATGTGCTCCTGTTTTTTTTTTGCTTTGTTTTTTAACATATCTTTGTCAAAAAAAAAAAATATTTTTAACTTTAAAAGGTATCATTTCGATAGAAAACTTAATTTTGAACAACTTTTCTGTAGATATAATATGTACTAAAACTGCATAAAATTCTTTTAAATGCACCCTATTGTATAGGGACAAATTCACCAATTTCTCAAAAACGCAATTCTCTTTAAATCATAGCACTCCTCGTTTTTTTTTTCATATTTGGCGGGGCATTGACCATATAAAACAATAAACCCCTTTAACGTTGTAGTTTCTTTTTAAAATACATAATCAATAGCCTATAACACCCGTAAGTACTTAATACGTAAAAATTTATAAATAATTAAAACCCAATGATTATGAGAAAGTAAAATTTGAATATAAAGTTCTACATAATATATACTGCATTTTAAGTATATAATAAGCATCACAATAAAAATACGAGAGCATAGTGGTTAAATCAATTTCTTTCAATCATATCGCTGTGTGATCCTATTCATCAGAGCCGGTTAATTTGCATATATATTGGTCTAGTAACACATATTAAGTAAAAGGCTGGAGTATATATAAGATTTAAAATAGTATCCTAGGCCAATTAAATTTTTCTAAATACATACCGCTTTGGTTGTTTTATAGAAAACCTTTTTTTTTAATACGAAAATATTTGTAATTTAGTCATTTCTATAAATAGAGACTAGATTCGACAGATGTGTAACATACATATCGTATAAAATATGAAATTAATTATAACATAAATTATAAGACATTACACCCTTGTCGTATTGTAATACACGAGTAGTTGAGATATTCCAATTCAGCTTCAGAAACGGAGTGGGAACTCGTAAACTTCTATTCTCACTTAATTTACTTTCACAGAGATCCCGTAACATGGATCATCATCATCATCATCAACTAGCCTCTAACGTCCACTGCTGAACATAGGCCTCTCGCATACTTTTCCACTTAGTTTTGCGCCATCTGAATCCAATTTGTAGTCCCTCTTTTTATGTCATCTGTCCATCTAGTTGGGGGTCGACCTCTATTTCTGTTAGCTTGTATTCGGGGTCTCCATTCCAAAATTCATTTTGTCCACCGGTTATCAACAGTCTTGCTACATGACCTGCCCAGTTCCACTTTAGTGTTGTTATCCTTTCAATAACGTCTGCTACTCCTGATCTTTTGCATATAGTAGCATTGGGTATTCTATCACGTAGAGAAATCACCAACATTATTGTCTCCATTGCCCTTTCCTCAACTTGTAGTTTATTCACTGTTGTTCTTGTGACTGTTAGGGTTTCTGCGTCGTAGGTCATCACTGACAAAATACACTGATTAAATACTTTTCTTTTCAGACACATTGGAATCTTAGACCTAAAAATATCCTTCATCTTTCCAAATGCAGCCCAAGCGAGGTTTATTCTTCTCTTCAGCTCGATTGTTTGGTTGTCTCGACTTATTCTGATCTCATTGCCCAAGTATTTATAGGAGTCAACTGGCTCAATATCTTTATCTTCTTCTGAGATGTTTTGGTTGTGGACTAAATTTGTCATAAATTGTGTTTTTGAAAAATAACTTTATTTTAAGAACAACTCTTTTTGTGGCAGTATGGAGTTCTTGGAGCATTATCTGTGCCTGATCAAAGCTGTCTGCAATAAGAACGATATCATCTGCAAATTTAAGGTTATTTAAAAATTCCATCTACATTGATGCCCTTTTTGTTCCAATCTATTGTTTTACAAGCGTATTCTAGCAAAGTTGTAAATAATTTAGGAGACATGTTGTCCCCTTGCCAAATGCCTCTTTCAATACGAAAGATCGCAGTATCTTCATTAAGTTTTACACAGGCTGTAGCATGCTGATAGATGTATCTGATGAGGGATATGTATCGGTGATCTATTCTACATTGTGTTAGAGCTTGGAACATTTCACTTTAATTGACCGTATCAAATGCTTTTTCAAAGTCGACAAAGCCAAGACTACTTTATAGACTATATTATAACAACTTTGAAATACATGCAACAACAGAAACTAGCAGAAATACCTAGAGCAATGGGTATAGATAAGGGTAACTTACGAATCATCACAGTAACGTAATTCCTTAAGTAAGGATAAAGAGCAATATGTCGGAGGAGATGGCCATAATAGGTGTACGATAGGGATGTATTTTTTCTCCACTTTTTTTAATATATATTCGGAAAATATATTTGGAGAGGTTCTTAAAATTAGGAATTATATTCAGCTTCAAGACAATAATATAAGATAAGCTGATCATACAATCGTCAATAACCGATGCATTATCCTACTTAAAACATAGGATCTTGTCAGAATAACATAAAATATCATTGATATAAACAAACCGTTTAATGCCAGATTTTTTGTTTAAATCATAAGAATTACATTACAAACAATATTCAAAACTGCGCTACCAACTGCATAAGAATGTGAGAGAAGATACTTGGTGACGAAGATCACTGGAATGGGTTAGACTTAGTAAAAGACAATGGCGATTAAAATAAACTCACAAATTCTATTCTTGTATGGGTAATTTCTGCACCGTAATAGATTAGAAAATGTAACTTATTATTTCAAACAAAAACTACTCGAATTCAGACACCCTCGTGACTGTGATGGTGGAGGAATTGTAATTTCGCTACCAGGCAGTGGTTGTGGCGATGGAATATTAAATTCTTTTTGAAGAATCTTTTGTCTAAATTTGTTTTTTAAAAATATATACTTAAAACAAAATATGTTTTATTAAGAAAATTAAAATTAATTTCATTGTAATGAATTTATCTGCACTCTTTTGCTTTCGTAGGATCTTACGTCTACTGCAAAAACTACGTCTGCATCTTCAATTGCCAACATAACCACTGAATAAATCATTATTTTTTGGAGCTTTGATCAGAGTATGTTTACCTTTAGTTGCTCAAACACAGTTCGGAAAATTACAAAGAAATTTATATTTCCTAGATATTGTTTTGAATATTTCCTCCGTTGGTTGTGGCATTACCAAAATAATTATTTTTGGAACAATGGATTCAACAACTGCCCTCAGTATTACACTAACTTATAAATTACCTATTGTTAACTAAAACGGCAACGATTTAAAAGATTCGCTTGTAGCCAAAAACCAAAAAAATAACATCTAGTAGTTCACGACACCTAACTTATTGTTTTCTTAGCAGGAGGTAGGGATATGTAAAAGATTACTATAAAAAGACGAAGCAAGTCTAGCATGGACTCAAGCAAGCAAGCAGTTTAAGTAAACTTAGCCTGTGAGACATGTTCACCCCTAAGAATTACGTTTTTGTGTAACAATTCATTGGACTGGGGTGTATTAACTCGAGTTAAAAATAGGAGTCACTCCACCGCGCTCCAATGCTTCCGGCCATCTCTTTTTCCCCCTATAGCACTCTGATGCGCGATCGAGGTACAACTATCTGCCAAATTCTTTTCGTGTGGAAGTCCAACGTGATATCCTACCTTGATCAATACAGGCTAGCGTGACGCGCCCTTTTCCTGCTTTCTCTAGCAAGGTATCATCGAACTGAAATTGCTTACTCGGGCGTCGACTCTCCGCTCCGGGCTGCTCCCAGTTCGGTGACTCGGTGTCCGAGGATGTGGGCTCTTTATGCCCAGGTTTAGGGGTTTTGTTAATTTTTTTTTGGGGCTGTCGCCTTTTTGTTATTCTTTTTTGATTTTTTTTGTAGCCAAGACCTTTATTTATTTATTTTTAATATTTTTTTTTAAGGTTGTCCTGAAATAAACATCAATTAATAAAATTTCCAGTGCTGTGTGCTGGGGCCTCTTCTGTTGGTATAGCTACGAATTATCTAGAGTTTACGTGTTTGCCAGGATTTGCTGTTATGGTCTTTAGTGCTTCCATCGATGGAATTTATCATATCTTTATCTGCAGGATCGGGCTTGGATACACTATTCTTCAATATTATCCAATACTGTCTGTAGATTGTTGACCGCTACTTCTAAGTTTCTCTGTTTGACCGCAATCGCTGTGTCGTCTGCATAAAAGTTGAGTAGTATTCCTGGTGTTCTGGGAACATCTGCGGTGTATATTGTGTACAGTTGGGGTTTAACGAATGAATTTAACTAAAAACAGTAAACAGGGACTGCTCCCTGTGGCACTCCAGCCTCCGGAGATCCATGCTTGGATAGTACTTGTCCTATTCGTACCCTGAAGCTTCGGTTGCTCAAGTACGAAGAGATCAGTCTCGTCATGACCTCACTGTATCCGTAGCCTCCCATTTTGTATATTGGACCTTTATGCCAGACGTCGTCGAAGTACACAGGAACGCTACTCCTGTGTACTGTTTTTAGTTAAATCCAGCTGTTATGTATTCTGTCAGTCTAAGTACTTGTAATTTCCTAGAGTGTTCTGCTCTTAATTGGAACTCAGCTTCTGGTATTAGTCGTATTTCGTATGTTATAGAAGTCCGCATCTTCGTCCTGGTGATAATTTAATGTACACTCTCTCTCGAGAGTATCCTCATCACCTCGGCTTTTTTATCTATGGTATAGACAATTCTATTTTCACCGTGTAGTGGAGGTATAGGTTTTCTATAATTTCTTAGTTGTTTAGCCGATTTGCAGTATTTTTGTCCCTTTGGTTTCTTGTCCTTCTAGCTCTCTTTATGGCTCTGTTCTTTTCCATTATCATGTCTTTGATTTTCTGGTTTATATCTCTAAACCTTGTGTATGTATATTTCTTCTTTAGTAGTGCTACTTCTGAGTGCTCCTTGTACGATATTTTTGAACTCTAGGACTCTTTCTTTTATTTCTTGTGGCGGACTCAGCAGAAGAAGCAACGAAAGAACGATCGGACCAGCTGTCATTCTTAGATTTTATCTCTTCGGGCAAGAGAAGGTAAATTTATTTAATTTATATTTCCTTATTTTACTAATAATAAACTATTTTTTTTAATTTTTAGTACTCTCATCAATATAGGGCAGTCACAATCTTAACAGAGTATAAAAAATAACACGGCTTATTGTAGAACTAAACACAACATAGAGCAAAAACCGTTTGAATTATTTACTACCGCAGATGAAACTAGCAATGCTATTTCAGATATCTAAAAATTTAAAGCTGAAATTGTAAAAACTCCAAGAGTTACTTAACGCAAATGTATACTTACATTCACACTGGGGATGAACGTTTGAAGATATTACAACAAATAGCTGAAAATCAAGATCTAAAAATATAAAAAAGCAAGATTAAAATAATTTATTCGATGTATCAATGGCAAAAATAAGTAAACAGTTGCCAAAAGTACTTCAGGCTAGGCTCCTAGAAAATTAGTCGAAAATGCAGAGATTGAAACTTATGGAGCATAATCAGTAGATATCTCCACGTCAAACAGTATATTTGTTACCGATGATGTTGTAACTGCAATGGGACCATCTGCTACTTCAGTAATGGAGGAGCCTAGCCTAAAATACTTTATAAATATGTAAATTTATCAAATGTAACCACTGATTTAAATAAAAGTTTATAAGTAAGACATATGTGTTATTTTTGTATTTTATGTAGTCAATAGTAATGGAAATACATACCTTAAAAACAGGCATAGTTTCTGCTCAGAAGTCAATGATTTTGGAACACGGTTTGTTGGTATTAAACAAAGATCGTCTTTTATAAATCCAAAGACGTACTTAAATAAGACCGGCATTAAATGAAAATAGTGTCTGAACTTTTTTTGGTTAGTATGTAGATGGCGACAAATTAAAATTTGCCATGCACTTTCTACAGTTCTATTTTAAAAAGATCAGATTTACTTCTTTTATGAATTTTTATTTCTGATTCACTCACTATCTAGCACTACTAAAAGAGCAACATCGAGGTAGTTCATGGTCGCTTAATTTCAACGCAAAACGCTACTGCCGACACTTCCTGAGTTTATACATTTCATTGCCGCTATAAAGAATCCTGATTTTTCACCGCAATCTGACATCATTTATCGCATTATTACGGTCGCAATTTGCCGGTACCGCTTTCGAGTAAACCAAAGCTTAAGTAGGCGGACGCTGGACGGATCTAAACAATAACGTAAAAATTGGATGCCGACGCCTTAGTTGTGTATTGTTACGATAAATATGACTTATATTTAACCTGTAAACATGTTATTATTCTAAACAAGAATTTTCTAGTAGGTTCTCCTACGGTAAAACCTATCTGGGTTCCACGGTATTCGAGAAGGGTCAACACAGGTCGCCGACGGGAATCAGAATAACGGCTATTTGATATATATGTATATATATATATATATACATATATATATATATATGTATATATATATATATATATATATATATATATATATATATATATATATATATATATATATATATATATATATATATATATAGAGAGAGAGAAACTTTTCATTTTGCAGTTAGTCTGAATAATAATATCGAGTCGAGTTTTAAAATGAAACGCGCGTATTGTCGGAAAGATAAATTGTAATAAATGTTGTAAATAAATTATATAATTATATGAAAAAGACAGAAAAGATTTGATTTCACGTTCAAAGTGTCTATGTATCTATTGATACGTATTTCGACTTAATAAGTCTCATCAGAATAGTTATTCATAGCCGTTCTTAACGTGAAAAATAATCTTCTTTGTCTTATTAGAAGCAACAATAACATGGCTTCGTTATGGACGCAATAGCGACATCTGATAGAAAAATCGGTAAGATAGTTTCGAAACAAATTCAGATTTCTGCTTTAATCTGGAGCCTTCTAAAAATTGCAAGGCATGACCAGACGATGATAAAGATGTTAAAAGAGACATGGGGAATCTAAAATTTGCATTCCACGACATGTCTATTCATCTAGGCAGAAATCCTAACGAATTTGTTTCTCGTACTCATACAGAGTAGATCCGAATAAAATGAAAAAGACAGAAAAGATATGATTTCACGTTCAAAGCGTCTATGTATCTATTGATATGTATTTCGACTTAATAAGTCTCATCAGAATAGTTATTCATATCCGTTCTTAACGTGAAAAATAATCTTCTTTGTCTTATTAGAAGCAACAATAACATGGCTTCGTTATGGACGCAATAGCGACATCTGATAGAAAAATCGGTAAGATAGTTTCGAAACAAATTCAGATTTGTGCTTTAATCTGGAGCCTTTTAAAAATTGCAAGGCATGACCGGACGATGATAAAGATGTTAAAAGAGACATGAGGAATCTAAAATTTGCATTCCACGACATGTCTATTCATCTAGGCAGAAATCCTAACGAATTTGTTTCTCGTAATCATACAGAGTAGATCCGAATAAAATGAAAGAGACAGAAAAGATTTGATTTCACGTTCAAAGCGTCTATGTATCTATTGATACGTATTTCGACTTAATAAGTCTCATCAGAATAGTTATTCATAGCCGTTCTTTTTAACATCTTTATCATCGTCTGGTCATGCCTTGCAATTTTTAGAAGGCTCCAGATTAAAGCAGAAATCTGAATTTGTTTCGAAACTATCTTACCGATTTTTTTTATATAATTATAGTGTGAAATAAATTAGTGTAATATTGTATAAATAAAGACTTTAATAAACTAAGTGTTAGAACATTTTTATAATAAATCAAGTTAATAAATTAGACTAATAAACTCAGTTCTGTATACTAGTTTTAATTCAACAGGTGTTTAAGCCTAATTTTAAACAAAAAAATATATTTAGACTTACGGTATACTATTATAACAGATCAGTGCCATTTTTTTATATCATGGATATAAAAAATGTTTAGAATTAGATCATTATTTAATACTATACCGAATGCAGCTATTGTATTGTAAAATATTTTTTAAAAACAAGAACATTTTTAAAAAGTTTCGTATATCAAACGAAGGCTGAATAAAACCACTGTTCGGCTTACACAGTTGCTATCTACACATGCAACCATAAATAGCTGTTAAGCCTTTAATAACAAGGATCTGACTATCATCATATAGTGCGAGAAATATTCGCTCAGAGAGATTTAATACTATGGCTGGTTTATAACAAAAACCAAAGAGAAAACATTTTCACAATTTTCAGGTTAAAAGTTTCATTCCGAGTTTAGATTTATGATTTATATAGACTGTATTCGCTAAAATAGACAAATTAAAACGGATCTGTTTATTACCTTATGTAATACATAAAGTATGGAAAGCACTTATGCAATAATATTTTTTGAGTACTTATTTTAGAAAATTATGAAAAATGCTGACCAGTCAACTTTTAAATTTAAATGTGAGCTTTTTAAATATAAATTTGAATTTACAGGTAGTATCACAAGTCTAGCATAGTCCATCAACTTTATTTTTAATAAAACACTTTCTATATGTTTAGGTTGTTAAAAGCTCCTAAAAAATATCAACAAACTATAATATATATGGAGTTCGGCCCTGATAGCGATCAAATCTACCACCTTATCAGCTGTCCCGAAATATAGTCATTTTAAATGGTAAAAACAAATCATAATTTAATATTTTATACCTCTACTACAAATTTAAGTGCATTAGTTAGTGCTGACAATATTATCTCAAGTGAGTAGCACTTCTTTTCGTATAATTTTTTTAACAACAAAATAACTTTTAAATAATACCTACATAAAGAGATAACAAAAATTCCAGTTGGGTCTTGACCAGTGTTTTGGACCGGCCACAGGACCGGCTCAACTTCTGGTAAAGATAATTAATAAAATGACTTCAAACAACAATAATACTACACACAATTCCACTTTCCAATTCCAATTTTAAACGTCCAACAAAACAACAAACAATAGTCATTTCCAGCATTGAAGGTACAAAAATCCATGATTACGCCGTAGCTGTTGGATCACTAGTGGGTCCATTTAATGTATTTTTTGCCTCCAGAATTGCTAACAATAGGATATGCATATACCTCTACTGTTGATGTTCTTCTTTATTCTTATAAATATATCGAAATAAATGGATGTCAAGTCGAAGTAAGAAGATTAATTTCTCCAGACCAGAGACTTCTAATATCTAATGCATGTCCTACAATCCCGAATGAAATAATTGAACAAGAATTACAAAAACTTGGTATTCAGACTTTATCCAAAATGACTTTTCTTGGAATAGGTATGTCTGAAAGTGAGTACAGTCATGTTCTGAGCTTTAGAAGGCAATCATTCATTACACCCCTGGAAAATATGTCTATTCCTGACACTTTTACCGTAACTCATGATAATACTTATTTCGGGTATTTCTTTTCATTGACGGATTCAGTTGCTCTAAATATAAAACCATTGGTCATCAAGAATCAGAATGCGCTCACATTTCAAACCAAACTAATTCAACTACCCTCTTAGATTCAACCGAAACCACATCATCATTATCTATACGTCATAAACCGAATGATACCCCTTCAACTCTCCTCTCGGATTCAACTCAAATCACATCGTCATTATCTAAACCTAATGAACCTAATGATAAAATATATCAATCTATGGAAACCGACCTCATCCAAACTATATCTTAAGATAATCCAAACACTTCCTTTTTTTTATTCCAAAACAACATCACCAGCTGTAAATAACACTGAAAATACTACGACACCGGAGACACCAATAACCTTAAATATCCTGAAATTACCGAAGACAACCTAAAACCCGACTCATCCGTTTTCAATACGCCTAAACAATATTAACCAAAATAGAAACCCAAAACCTCTTCCAAAACCCCCTCGAAGATGTCATTCACTCCCTAGAATCCATCAAACACAAAATCGAAAATAGATCACCTCCATTTACACTAAATTTCAATGAAATATGTGATTTTATGGAAAATGTTTTAAACTCTCATAACCTTGAATTAACTTCTAAAGATTACTCCAATGAACCAGAGGAACTAATTCAGATCCTTAATTTTGTTTATTGTAATACACAAAATTCTAGGTTAAGAAATAATATCACCCGACTAAAGAAAAAAATAAACCCTAACCCTTCTTCAGCTGACGAAACTGACGAATCATCACTAGTTGAAGGATAATCAACTAACATAACTTTAAAAAAAAATTCAATGTAAAAAAAAAAATCGAATAGCTCAACAAGCTGGTGGTGGAATAGCTATTTTCACCAGAGCTGATTTGGAAGCTATACCGATCGCGCTAAGTACTAATTTTGAAGCTGTAGCAGTCTCTATTACCTATCATAAAAAGACTAACATATAAAACATTTATTTACCACACCCTAGTAATCTAGATATGCACGAATTAAATAATCTTATAGACCAAATTCCACATCCTAAATTAATTTTAGGAGATATGAACTGCCACCACCCGGCATGAGGAAATCACACTACTGATAAATACGGTAACTTACTGAAAAATTTAACTGACTGTTCTGATTTATTGTTACTTATTAGAGGGAGCCCAACTAGATTTAATTCTTATAACGACTCATTTCCGCCATTGATATATCCTTATGCAGTCAATCACTCTCAACTACTCGACAAATTGTCATGGAACACTTTGAACTCATTATATAATAATGACCACTTTCCAATTTTTTATAACATCAGATCACATTCATCCCCTTGATTTCCCAATATATCAGTCCTGGGAATGAAAAAATACAAATTGGGCATTCTATAAATCCTATATCAATAATAAACTTGAAAACTTCCATTTAAGCAATGATATAAACTATGATATTACCTCTTTAAATAATATTATTATAGAAGCTGTTTTAGAAAATGTAGGAAAGACAAAACCCTGTAAAAGGCAACCCGTACCTTGGTGGAATAGTGAAATTACAAAAGCACTCTCATCTTGTAAACATGCCTTTAATAAACTTAAAAAACATAATATAGACGAAAACTTACTTAATTTTAAAAAACTCAGAGCTGAATTAACCCGGCACTACATATGTGGGGTTTCACAAACCCCAGCTCCCAATTATCGCTCTTAAAATAAATCAAACGCAGACTTATGCGCACGTCCACCCCAATAGCTTCACAAAAACAGTGCACAGATTCTAAATGTGCCAATGGGAGATGGCTTCTATGCGCTGTATTATAGTCGATGTATGAGAGAAAGTTTTCAAAATAATGAAATAACAAATAATAATATAAAATTTGTTATTTCATTATTTCGAAAACTTTTTCTCTTATACACCAACTATAATACAACGCATAGAAGCCATCTCCCACCGGCATGTTTAGAATCTGTGCACTTGTACTCGCGTTTGCAATTTTGACATTATAAGTAAGTTTTTATTTTTGACTTAAGTATTTGAATCTGCATATTCAATTGTTTAATTTTTTAGCTAAAATATCATGTCATACGAAGCGGAACAGAAAAAGCTTGAAGCTCTATGGGCTGAAATTGATGACGATGCCATCGAATCGGGAAGCGATGACGATATTGACCATATCTCTGAAAGCGACCACAACACCGACTCGGAGCAGGATATCGCAATAGAAGATGTAGTTTCTGACGGAGATTCAGACATGGAGACATCAAAAACAGAACTTTAGAATGAGACGGAAAATAAAAGCACTGACGGACCTCCAAGAAACGAAGAAATGTATCTCGGAAAAGATGGAACACAATGGAACAAACTTGCTTCAAATAATAAACGGGTTCGAACAAGATCAGAAAACATTATTACTTATTTGCCGGGTGTGAAGCATTATGCAAAAAATGCTAACCGTGCTTTAGATTGTTGGCAATTGTTTTTTGACCGACAAATGATCGAAGACATAGTGCGCTGAACCAATCTCAAAATTCAATTCAATGAATGTAAAGTTAAAGCATTTATCGGACTTCTTTATTTAGCAAGTATGTTTCATTCTAATCGTTAGAATTTGAGAGACTTATGGCAAACAGATGGGACTGGTGTCGATATATTTCGCAATAAGATGTCTATAAATCGTTTTCAATTCCTGATGGTCTGTCTTCGGTTCGATAACATCGAGAATCGTAAAGACAGATTTTCGATTGACAAATTAGCTCCAGTTCGTGGAATTCTGGACAAATTTATTGAAAATTGTAAGCAGGCCTACACTCCTTCTCAATATGTGATGATAGATGAGAAGTTGGAGTCTTTTCGTGGAAGATGTGCTTTCAAACAGTACATGCCCAACAAGCCTGCAAAGTATAAGATCAAAGTGCAAGCCCTAGTTGATGCCCGTTCGTACTACGTTTTAAATTTGGAAGTGTATGCAGGAAAACAGCCAGAAGGCCCTACAGTGTTAGTAATTCCCCAATAGATATAGTAGAGAGGCTAATACAACCTATTTCTGGTTCCAACCGAAATGTGACCTTTGACAACTGGTACACTAGTTATCAATTATTGATAAAATTGCTGAACGAGCATAAACTTACGTCAGTAGGCACGCTGAGAAAGAACAAACGATGCATCCCAGCACAATTTTTGACAGTCCAGAACAGAGAACAAATGACATCTTTATTTGGCTTTCAGAAAGATATTACACTTTTATCGTATGTGCCGAAAAAAAATAAAAACGTCCTATTGTTGTCCACCATGCACCATGATGAAGCAACTGGCGATAAAAATTTACCATTTAAATGGGAATAATCCACAATTAAAGGTTAAAATACGTTTATTGACGTTTCAATTTCCACTTCGGAAATCGTTCTCAAAATACAAACATTAATGTTTGTATTTTAAATATCCCCCTCACATATCTCCCTCATATATGTAAACAAAGTGGCCATTCTCCTTTTACGCGTTAATTTTTTCAGTTTTTTTTTTATGCAAGTTAAAGATATCGTGTGGTTGCTACAGCTGCTCAATTTCTAGACAGGACTCTTGTAGCCAGCTTGCCGGTTTAATAATTTTTTGGATTTCGCTATATACTTTATTGTATTTTTTTTTAATGAGAGTTTAGGTACAATAATTTTGATGGATCTCAAACAACTGTGGAAATTACTAATATTTTACTTTTAAATGGAAACAAATTAGTTTTTAAGCCTCTATAATGTATTTATTTTACAAATTATGTTTAATTTTAAAAATGATCTGTTACCGATGTATAATAAGCCTTTCCTTAAGCCAGTCCTTAATAAACTCTTAGTTTTTTTAAACGTTTTTTATTGTTATTTTTTTTATTTATTTTTTGTACATATTCCCGATATCAACGCTTATTCAAAAAGATTTATGCACACCTCAGACTATTAACGCACATGATAATATCACTCGATAAATCACAGATGAATGGCAAAATTTATTGCCCTATTAGCCTTAGAACAGGGAGAACAAATAACAAATATTGGAACCAAATATTAACCCAGCGCCTTATTAGTCTGCGGCTACCTATCTCATAAATTATTCAGTTTCGTTGGTTAGTTTTGGTCTCGATTTTGGGAGCCACTGATAAATTCTCCTGATCGTATGAGAACTCGTTTACTTAATATTAACAACTTTCACACGGTTTTATTTTAAACCCTATCTGATATGCAGAGACTATAAATAAAGTTTAATATCGTGTGAAATTTTTTATATAATTTAGAGACAATCATTAAAAAGATAATAGTAAATAAATTAAATAGTAAATAAATTAAATACACTGCCAAAAAAAGTGATACCGTAGGCGGTTCTGCAGACTAGCGCTAAGCTTTATTTATTGTCGCTTAGCTATTTAGCCAATTACATGTTGAGAAATAATAAATGAAAAATTACTAATATTAATATTCTAATATAATTAATACTAAAAAAACTAATAAAGTGTATATCTATACTAATATGTATTTCTAGTGCAAAAAATGTATCTATTCGAGTCAAAAAAAACCTTATAAAATCCCTATAACTGAATCAAACAAAACGAGAAAATGATAGCAAGAAAAAACAAATATCAGGAAAAACAGGGACACTCACTTCTCATCCAGGGACCCATCAGGAGGTTTGTTTAAGACATTGCTAGCAATAGGTCACGGAAAGAAAGATAAATAACAATTGAGTTAAAACAAAGGTTAACGAGCTTAGCTAAGATTGACTACAGACACACATTTGCACTATGTATAAATTTAATCAGACAACCATAGACTTTTTTACTATTAGTAGCCAATAGGTTATTTATTTGATATGGAGGAAATATTTGCAGCGTTTGCAAGTTGTTTAAAAGAGTTCCTGAATGCTGAAGATATTTGGAATATTTAAAAAAGATGTGGTTAAGATCTCCTTGTTCTGACAAGTTTCGCATGATTCACAATTGTATATTTTGATTTTTGCAAGATGAGCAGAATAACAAGCGTGGCCTAATCTCAATCTTATTAATGTTGTTGTATATTTACGGGCGGTATTGAAATTCTTAAACCATCTGGAATTAGGGATGTGTGGTTGTATATACACGTATTGTGTTGTTGAGTGGTCGCAAACAGTTTGCCAGGAAGCATTTCAACGCTCTGTTTAATTTCTTTTAGAGATGAGAAAAGCGTCAGGAAAACAAAATTTTCTTATCTGGTACAATTTCAGCTGTATAGGTTATTGCAGCTTTAGCAATGGAATCAACTTGTTCATTAATTTTTATACCAACATGAGCTCTTACCCAAATAAAATTCGTAGTTTTATTTTTAATTTTAAGGTTGACAGGCATGTTCTTAATTTGGTAAATGATAGGATTAGAATAACGAATGATTAGAATGAAAGATTATGACGATTTAAACTATATGACACGAAAATTAATTGGAGAGTATGATATATGGGGTCTAGAAGTAACTAAAAAGAAAACCGAATACCTGTGCATTGGAGCAGAACAAAAAGATCTCATATTAGATGATAACACTACGATAAAGCACTGCTGTGACTACAAATACCTAGGTATCACTATTTCACAAGATGGAACATTAGACAAAGCCATAAAAAAGAGAAATACGTCAGGGAGAAAAGCCATCACAATGTTAAACACCATTTTATGGGACCAATCTATCAGCAAAGAAAATAAAAAGAGGATATGAGACTATAGTAAAAAGTATCACCTTATACAGCTGTGAGGTATGGCCACTGAAAGAAAGAACACTGTCAACGCTGAAAGCGACGGAAATGGATTTTTGGAGAAGAGCCGCAGGAAGATCTAGAAGAGAAAGGATTACCAACGAACGCATTAGAGAAATAATGGGAATCAAACAAACAATCACAGATGACCTAACAACAAAATAACTTATCTGGTTCGGACACATACAAAGAATGGACGAACAACGAATGCCAAAATAAATACTTAAGTGGTAACCAGAAGGAAAGAGAAAACGAGGTAGACCGAGAAAAAGTTGGAGCGAAGGAATAAATAAAAAACTGAGAGAGGTATAGAAGAAGATCTATGGAACAACCGGTCTAAGTGACGATTGGAAGTCGGAAAACGGCGGAGACCGTTATAAACCGACAAGTAGCAGTAGTAGTAGGATTAGAATTAAAATTGGCTAACTGTGTAGTTTTAAAAAATTATTATCTCTCAAAAATATGAGACTGACAATGAATCGAATATTATTAAAGTTGCAATATTGTTTAAACTGTCAAAACATATCAAGACTTCAAGAATTGCAAGTTTTTCAGCACTAAAAATTGAGCAATTGAGAGGTAGTTTAAACATTTTTTCTATTGACTTGGATGGAATGTAGAAAGCACATCCGGTTCCTTGCGATGTTTTGGATGCATCTGTATAGATTACAGTTGCCTTGGGCAATTTTTTTATATAGGAATTTAAGGTGCATGAATCTAATAATAGAGTATTATAATATGTTGGTATGTTCTCTTACTATGCTCCTAAAATATCTTGATAATTTATATCTTATGACTGGTGAGTTCCCTTCTTTCTGGAAGAACAGATATGTTGTACCCATTTTTAAGTAAGTTAAAAGGGAAGGTATTGAAAAATAGCGAGGAATTTGTATACAGTCAGCAATTCCAAAACTTCTTGACAAGCTAATGACTTCTCACTTATCAAAACTAATAATTATTATAATAATACCCCAACAGCATGGCTTTCAAAGAGGGAGGAGCACAGTGTCAAAATTGTTGGTCTACCAAGATGATATATTGGGTGCCTTTGAGAGGAAGTACCAGGTGAACAGCATCTATACTGACTTCTCAAAGGCATTCGATAAAGTAAATCATCGTTATTTAATCAGTAAATTAGGAGCCATTGGTATAGCTAGCAAATGGCTTGATTGGTATGATAGTTTTCTTGTGGGTAACACCCAGAGCATTAAAATAAATGATGTGTTGTCTCAATCTATCGACGTCATCTCTGGAGTAGCACAAGGGTCACATTGTGGTCCTCTACTTTTTGTCCTCTTTGTTAACGATGTTGAGAAAGTCATTAAGTATTCAAAATTTCTCAACTTTGCTGATGATAAAAAAATTTATAAAGTCATTACTTGTCAGTATCAGAGGATCTCAGCAGATTTAGAGATTGGTGCAAACTAAATGAAATAAAATTGAACATTGATAAGTGTTGTGTTATTACTTTTCACAGGAAGCAAACAATTTTAAATTACGATTATAGCATTGATAACACTCAGATATCTAGTTAGGACTGTGTTAAGGATTTAGGTGTTTATTTTTATTGTAAATTAACATTTCGTAAGCATCTAGAGGTCACAGTAAACAGTGCACTTAAACAGTGAAGGTTTATAACTAGAAACACTTCTCTATTTTCATGTTTTGTTTTACCAATTCTTTTTAATAGTCTCATTCGCTCTGGACTAAAATATGCAATTGTTGTATGGGGACCTTACTATCAAACATCTATAGACAAGCTTGATCGTGTTCAGCATAAATTTGGTAAACACTATCATTACAGTAGTGCTTTTCATGACCTCTTTGTCCCATACAGTTATAGTATGATAGCGGATCACTTGAAAAAAGTTTCTATGAATCGGCGAAAAGATTATGTTTGCCGAATAGTCCTTTACAAAATTGCTAATAATTTGATAAATTGTCCTGAACTTTTAAATCGATTAGGTCTTAACTCTCTTCATGGAACTAGGCATACTTCGTTCTTTCATCTACCATTTCATCAATTTAATTATGAATACTTCAAGCTTCTTACTCATATGGTGAGACTATAATAGGTAATAGGTACCAAAGTGATCTGGACTTATTTTTCCCGTCCTTAGAAGAATTTAGAAATGTAATAAAAAGATTGCTTTTTGTGTGATATTAGTTTGTATTCAAGTTAATTATTAGTTTTTGTTAAATTTTACTAATTATTTTCCAATGTTATGTTTACTTTGAAAATTTTATATTTATTTTATATTATATTTTGTTCCAATGTAAATGGTATATCCGTTAATAAACAAATAAATATGTGTATGTCCGCTTCATTAAAAAAATCGAAATAGTCGTTAATATTAAGGTTAGGTTAGGTTAGGACCTTCTACAGTTTAGGATACAAGTTGGTGAAGCCCTCATAACAGTCAACTATTTCAATAACCGAAAACTGGGAAGACCTTCAAGCAATACATATAATCCAGTCGTAGCTGCAAAACTCGAAAACATTGAAATTAGACCTCTTACTGAGGGGCAATTTGATAATATTGAACGTTTTACATAGCACTCACAGCTACATTTACCTTTAAGATGCAAAAATCCTGGTTGTACAGGAAAATCAAGATGGAAATGTCAGGAGTGCAATGTCCATTTTTGTGCCTTCAACATGTTTTTTTTTAATGTCCAAAAAGTGTTATATGAACTGTTTTAAGTACATTTTAGGCACAAAGTATTTTTGATAGGTACTGAAAGGGCTAATGTGTTGCTTTCACTTGAGCTTTCGGTCCAAATGCAACCCAACATATTTTACTATGTCTCTAGCAGGAATAGGTTCGTTGTTTGGACCAATTTGTCAACCATTTTTTTAATGTACGCAAGTAATTTTGCAGGTTTTTAGATGCTATGTCTGGGTCTTTGTTTGAAACTAAATTAGCTGTATCATCGGCAAAAGTCGCCACTGTGACGCCATCTGTAATAGGTATATCAACAGTAAATATTCGGTACAGGGAGGGACCAAGAACACTTCCTTGAGAAACTCCTTTTTACTTAAAACAAACGTTTGTTAATATAGCACTTTATATAGCAAACCGTTGCGCCAGACTTTATCAAAAGCCTGCTTTATCGAAAAATACTGGGGCACACATAGTCTTTTCTTTATAATATTTACTATTCTATGACACTGTTGGGTTGTTGAATATTTTTGACGGAAACCAAACTGATGTTCGGATATTTTGTTCTCGAGTGGTATATTTTCGATTATTTTATTTAGCAAAAGTCCTTCAAAGATCTTGAACATCAATGGTAACAAGCTTATCCGACGATAGAGAAGAGGTTCTGCTGGCAATTTACCTGGCTTACTAATCATTATCTTCTTTTTGATATGCCTATCCGTTACAAATGTTGGCGATCATCATGGCAATATTTATCTTATCTGCAGCAGCGCGGAAAAGCTGCACAGATGTTGTATTGAACCAGATTCTGAGGTTTTTTAACCAAGATGTTCTTCTTCTTCCTGGACCTCGTTTTCTAAATATTGTTCCTTGCAGGATGGCTTGAAGGAGAGCATATCTGGATTCATTTCGCATTATATGTCCGAAGAACTGTAACTTTCGAGATTTGATGGTGGTCAGTACTTCTCGCTTCTTATTCATTCTTCTGAGGACCTCCTCATTTGTGACTCGGTCAGTCTACGGGATCTCAAGCATTCTTCGATATAGCCACATCTCAAATGCTTCCAGTTTTCTGCACATATCTTTATTAATAATCTTCATATAATCATTATAAGATGGGCATATTTCCAGTTGATTAGAAAATTACTTAACTGCAGCATTCTATTGTAGATAATAATAAGCATGAGAACTGCTTTCCCGGGTAGATGTTTTGTGATTATCCCATCCACTAAATCCTATACTGAGGCTTTTTGAGAGTCGGTAATCATTATTTTTCATTATTAAAAACGCTTTTATTGGAGGTAATAATAAGCAGGGTGCTTCTAGATATTTGATAGCTACATCATTATTTATGTTTTGACCTAAATTTGGAGTAAATATATTTTCTAAATATTCTGCAAATATATTAGCTTTTTCATTTATAGTCTGCACCCAACTTCAGGGTTTCTTGGTAGTGTCGGTTTCTTGAATTTTTTAGTTGCTCTTTTTAAAGAGTGGTCATTGAGAGAGAGATTGTTAATATAGAAATTGATGGTGTCAATACGAGCTTGATTTAGCACTAACATTGACTGGCATGTTAGTCTATTTAGCTCATTTTGCACGTGTTTTTTTTTTCAGTTTTTCGGTTAGAATTTCTTTGATATGTAATGCCACATTGTTGTCTTTAGCATTATCGTTTTTACTTATAGTAGTAAATTCTCAAGCAGCGTTTTGTATTACAGCTTTTTTTGTGTTAGAGTAATATATAATTACAAATAGCAATCGAGATCCTAATATTTGTAAGCTATATTAAAATCCTTTGAATTGGTGTATAACCAGGAATTATTTATTTTTACGCACAACAGGCCGTTAAGGCCTGGGGTATTTTTTAAAACATAATCCTAATATTAACTAATTACCATTATTTTAAACAAAACTTTAACTTAAATATGTATATACAACATTCTTGACTGCTCTGAAAGACCTGGTGGACAATATTTCTCCATCCGCTTCTATTTTGTGCTTTCCTTTTACAGTCCCTCTTACCCAGGAATTGGTATATTAGAACATCTTACGTTAAATAAAGATCTAACAATGCCCGCAATATTGTCCAAATACACTATTATTGCTAATTTTTTCTCAACAAATCATAAAATAAAAATATTGAGAGTTTACAATATTGGTAATATCTTACATTATTGTGACCAAATGCAACAGACCGTCCAGTGGCGGTTCTGTAAGGATTATTGCGGTAGGTCTTCTGGCCATACTCTCTTTAATCTTTTTTCGGCAAGGGGTTGGATGAATTAATTATTTATCAATTCGTTGTTGTGATCAGTGGTGCGCTTTTTATATTTTATTGAGTGGTTCTTTCTTATGTCCTTTAGTAATGAGATGTCCAGATCATTTTGAAGTGTTTGTTTGGTTAGATACACACCATGGAGCTTCACTTATCATACACGGAGTATTTTGGATTGGATTATTTGAAGTATCTTCATCTTTGAAGGTTTACTACAGCCCCATAGTTCTATACCATATGCCTAAACTGGTATGAGTATAGTTTTGTACGGAAACAGTTTATTTTTAGGAGATAACTGAGACCTTTTATTAAATAGCCAGTTCATATTTTTTAGTTTAAGATCTAGTTGTTTCTGTTTACTTTTAATGTGCGTTGTCCATGCAAATTTTTCACCCAGATGCAATAATCCCAAGTATTTGACAATTGGTTTTATAAGAATGGGAGTATTATTAATATAAACTTGTGGACATGTAGATTTTCCTGTTGAAAAAGTAATTTTTACTTACTTGCTAGCATTAACACTGATCTTCCATGGCTTAAGCCAGTTTTGTAATTGGACTAAATGATTTTGTACTTTTTGCGATGCTTTAAGGTCGATATGCACTGCCAATATTCCCGCGTCATCGGCAAAAGTAGCTAAGAAGGTATCATTGTTGGTTGGAACGTCTGCTGTAATTATCGGATACAAAAATGAGTCCAAAACGCTACTCTGAGGTAGGCCAGATTGTACGATGTGGTAATTTGAGTAGCTGTTTTTAATTCTTACTTGGAAGTAATGGTCAGTAAGATACGATTTTTTTATAAAGTATGGTTGGTCTGTTAGGTGTAATTTTAGTTTCTAGAGGAGACCTTTATGCCATACTCTATCAAATGCTTGTTATATATCTAGAAACACTACAGCGCAAAACTTTTTCTCTTCGAGAGTTGTTTTAATTATATTTACTATTCTGTGGCATTGTTAGATGGTTGAGTATTCACATCTAAATCCGAATTGGTGTTGTGGTATAATTTCGTTTATAAAAATCACTTACTCGATTTTATGTAATAGTACCCTTTCTAATACTTTAGACATTATTGAGAGTAGGATTATAGGGCGATCAGAATTTGCTTGCGTTGCGGGCTTACCAGGTTTCGAAATCATAGTAACTTAATCAAATTTCCATTGTATTGAAAAGTATCGTAAACGTAGTATGCTGTTGTATATTATTGTTAATAATACCACTGCTTTTCTCGGTAGCTTCTGAAGCAATTCTCCTGTTATCAAATCATAGCCAGGAGCTTTCTTAGAATTTAGCATTTTTAATTGTTGTTAAACCTCTGTCGGAGTAAATGTTGTCAGAGGAAGAGATAATTGACATGGAGTTTCGAGGTACATTCTTATATCACCATCTTCTGGGTTATTAGTATCTGGGGCTGCGAATACAGTTGCAAGATGGTTTGCGAAAACTGTTGTTTTTTGTGCATTTGTGCGGGCCCAGCTTATGTATGTTTTATTTCTGTTTTTATTCCTTAAAGGTGAATTTGTTATTGTCGGTCGTTGAAATTTTTTTGTAGCTTTCCATAAAGAGTGGTCTTCATGTAAGATATTCGATACATAAAACTGGAAACAGTCGTTTTTTTCTTCATGTAATACTCTATTTAGTCTATGACTTATCCTGTTAAGGTACGTTTTATTTAGTAAATTTGTCGTTTGTTGCCATATGCGCCAAATCGAGCTCGGTTGAGTCTACCGAAAGTACAAGCTGAATATAGCCGCAAATGTCAAAAATATTTCGGTTTGGCAGTGTTGGCATGTTTTTATAATGCATATGTTGTATGCTTCAAATACAAAGAGATAAAGCTTTTAAAAAGTACATTTTGAATACACTATTTTATGAATTCTGCAATTTTTAATTTATATAAAGCAATAACGAGTAGATATTTGTCTCTTTCGAGATTAATTGCAGACATCTGTTGTAATCAGGCAACTGCTGATGTGACGATTGCCAAATCTATCCCCTAATCTATCAAAGGGTAATTGCCAAAAAATTTCTAATAATTAACTGCAATTAATCTCCAAAGAAACAAATATTTACTTCATTGTTGTTTTATGTAAATCCAAAATTGCATAATTCATAACATAATATAAACAAAATGTACTTTTCTAAAGCTTTATCTTTTTATATTTGAAGCATACAGCATCTACATTATAAAAACATGCCAACACTGCTATACCGAAATTTTTTGTTCCATGTTTGACATTTGCGGCTATAATCAGCTTGTACTTTCGGTAAACTCAACCTCGAGCTCTTCTTTTGTCTATTACAAGTTCTCTTATACAAAGGGGGATATTATGGTTTTCTTGCACACTTCTTTGGCGCTATGGAGTTGCTTTCCATCCTGTTGTTTGTAAAACTGTTGTTAAATAGTCTACAGCTTTCTTCACATCTTGGTTTTCTTTTATCCTAATATCTAGTCTAATCTTTCTGTTTACAGGATTTTGGAAAATATCCCAGTTTGTTTCTTTAGTTGTGAGTTTGGATGGTGGTCTTCTCCATAATATGTGTGAAAATACACATAAAACAACAAAAAGTGTGTAGTGGGATAGATAATTTTCTTTGTAATTGTGTATATAAAATAAAGTAGCAGATACATGCTAAATTAATTAGGATTAAATGGATTACAGAATATCGCTGTAGATCCTGCTTAACTGTTAGTTATTTAGTCACCCACGGCGGGTGCAAACATATCGTTGCCTGGCATGAATAACGGCATAACTAAAAAATTACTAAAATCGAGTTATATAGGTAAAATGTTCCAAAATCCAATATATTTTATCGTGAAGAAAGCAGCAAGGCGTAGTTCTACTTTTAGCCACGTAGCGCGCATATGTCGTTATACCATCACTTGAATTTGCCTCGAAGTTTATCACGTAGAGCGACGCACATTTAGTTGAGCCAGGGCAGTTGAACAAGTTGTTAGAATTTTTCATGAATACTGCAGTATCGCAAAATATTTTGTGCTAAACGGAGAATATATAGGTGATTGTTATCCTCAATAGTGGTGTATTTGGAAGTGTCACTGTATTAAAGGTAAAATAACTTAATTTCTAGTATTGCCTTAACTAAAATAGTGGATCACTTTGTTTTATGTCTGTATTCATGATAAAATTCTTAAATACATTTTTCCGTCGACCATCCATTTATGATTAATTTTAACACCCTTAAAATCATTGATTAATGACCCCTATTAATGAATGATTTTCTATTAATGAACGATTTTATTATAGGCAACACAACATACATTGCTTGTATAATAATTTAACCACATTTAACGCTCTGTGATTGGCAGTGACCTGTGGTATAGGCAACCAAACATATAGGTACCTATTTATATTCCCACTAAAAAATTATTTAAAATGACATAGCCGCTGTAAGTACTGTCTGTCATTGTATGTCATTATTCATCGTTAAGTAAATAAAAATTTAAACTAAGATATTTTTATTTCTGAAAAGTTCGGTCGACGGAAAAGTTTTGTAATGAACTCGTGAATTAAAATGGCGATTAACAATCTCGAACATTATATATATCTCAATTGTTAATCGCCCTTATTAATACACTTGTTGGTTAAATAACTATTAAGTTTTTGCGTAAAATAATGAGATATTTCGCACTACGTCAATATTCATGATAAATTTACAATGAAATATAGGAATTTTGTAAATTACTGCCAGATATTTTATTATTGTTGTAAATATTAGATTAAAATCAAAAACATTTTGATTTGCGAATTAGTGATCAGCTATATTTTATTTTTATCTCATGATTGATATTTTATCATTTATGTTCCTTTTATTTTACTTTTCAGACTTAAATATGGCATATAGAGGTAAACTGATGGTAAAAATGTTAGAAGAACTAAGTCAGTTAGAAGATAGTAGGCAAAATGATGATACTAATACTATACTTACTCCAGTCACGAGTCCAAGTAGGTCAAGGCCTAAAAGAACTGTCTTGCAATCACTCAATACCATTGAGAACAATAATAATGAAGACATTCTTTCAGATAATTCGCAGTGCTCCGACGATAGTATCAAAGATCCAAATTATGTGGTTTCTAGTGATCAAAAAAAAATAAATCCAAATTCGTGAACTTACTACACAATAGCCCGCAACAAATCAGATCTCGAAGTTCTTTATCGGGGTCATCATCTTCATCTTCTTCATCGGGGTCATCTTCTTCATCGGGTTCATCAACTTCATCTAATAGTTCTAGTTCAAGAATACCTATTACGACAGGTCGCAAAAGAAAATTAAATCCAGTTAAGTGGAAATGTGCAGAAGCAAAACGATTAAGAAATTTGGGAAAATCGTATAAGCCTAATTCGAAGACTAAACAGGAAATGCCAGACAGAAAGTTAAAGAAACCGTGCAAAGAAACTTGCAAATTTAACTGCATAAAAAATGTTTCGGAGGAAGACCGTCAATTAATTTTTAATAATTACTGGGATATGGGGGACCTTCACAGGCAGCGTGAATTTATAATGACAAAGATTTTACCCCGATATTCTTACAACATCCACAAGAGCAATCGCGGTAATAATTTTGCATTTTCGTTGACTGTTGGCCACACCAAAATCAGGGTTTGCAAATTGTTCTTCCGGTCAACGTTGGATATATCTGATAGAGCCATTCGTACTGTCATTGATAAATGCTCACAAAATGAAACCGGTGTATTATCTACTGACAAACGGGGCAAACACGGCAAACATAAATGTGTAGATGCATCCATAAAAAAAAGTATACGCAAACATATACAATCGATACCAAAACTTGAGAGCCATTATTGCAGGGCCAGTACGAGTAGAGAATATATTGACGGAAGCAACTCTATTACAAGTTTACACCAAGACTATGTCGCTGATTGTAAAGCGCAGGGGCAACCGTTTGGAAATTATATTATGTACAATCGTATCTTTAACCATGTATTTAATGTAGCTTTCCATAATCCAAAGAAAGACCAGTGTGAAGACTGCGAAGCATTTAAAAATTCGACAGGGGACGTGAGAGAACAACTAATACAGAGTTTTGAATTACATTTAAAAGAAAAGGATCTATCCAGAGCCGAAAAAGAAAACGATAAAAAGAATACCGAACCTCATATTATTGTCGCTGTGTACGATTTACAGGCTACACTTCCATGCCCACGGGGAGATATATCTACATTTTACTATGCTTTTAAAATAAATGCCTAGAATTGTACGATTTACAATTTAAAATCTGGTGATACAGATTGTTTTGTATGGCACGAAATTGAAGGAAAACGTGGAGCAATAGAGATTGGTACATATATATATATAAATATTTAGAAAATCTAAAACCCAAAGCTAATGATATAAGGCGAAAGTTAGATATAATCTTCTACTCGGACAATTGCTGTGGTCAAAATAAAAATAATTATATCATTGCTTTATATATAAACGCTGTTCAGTATTTCGATCACATCAATTCTACTCAACATAAATTTCTGATTAAAGGACACACCCAAAATGAAGGGGACAGTACTCATTCGGTTATCGAAAAATTGGCCAAAAATTTCTTAAATCCGGACCAATTTATACTCCGGATCAGTATGTCAATATAATTCGAAACGCTAAAAAAAACTGGAAAACCGTATCAACTTCATGAATTGACCCACGACGATTTTTTAGACATAAAGACTTTAGCCGATACAATGGGAAAGAACTACACAAAAAATACTGAAGCAGAGCAAGTAAAGCTGACAGAAATAAGAGTAATTAAGTGTGCTGCCGATGAAGAAAATTGTTTTCAGTATAAAACTTCATTTGAAGCGCAATCTTTTAAACAAGTTAAAATAGATATTACAAGAACAAGGCAAGTAAGAAATAATACAGCCAAACCGACATTACAGAAAGTTTACAAACAAAAATTTACAATATGCGAAAAGAAAAAGAAGGTATTATTGGAATTAGTTAGAAAAAATACCATTCCTAGATTCTACAGTTCATTGTATACAAATTTATAAGACTTATTTTTAAAAAGCTATTTCTTTAGAGTTAAATCAAATTAATATAATATAAAATATAATATATATTAAATAAGTTTTAGCTGACACTGTTGAATGTAAACAGTCAAGTGTCACCTAGTCAACTGAAAATAATATAATTTAAATTCTGCACAATATCAGATTCAGGATTCATTCGAATAAACAATATTACCAGTATCAAATATGCAGCAGAATATAAAATTATAATTGCATATAGCTGTTCGTTTAATGTGTCTGCTCAGTTCGAGTATCAGCTAATCAGTATCTCCTAATGACAAACTAACATTGATTAAATTGAATAGAACTGCAAATGGATGCGGCAACTTTGAGCTACTACAAATCAATTTTAAATAAATCTCGACAGTCGACTCGGTAATATTTTTACACTATCGCTAGTTTATTCTACCTTACTTTAAAAAGTACTAAATTAAATTTGCACATTCTAAAAATTTTAATGCACTTATATGAACGTTACAATTTTTACAAAAGTTGCGGTTTAAGAAAAATTACTTTTGTTTTAATTCATTATAAAACCACACATAATTTTCCTTTTTTTTACTTTTTCCTCTTAATGTTAAAGCTATTTTCTTAAGACATCTTAATAAAATTTACTATTCTTATTGGGACTTAGCTACAATTTTACTTTAAAATAAGTTTCATTTTAAAACATTCACAATCAAGAGTAGTGCTACAGCACTAGTTGACCCTCGACCTTCCCCAGTATTTTGCCAGTCGTTTCTGTTCATCGCCAACCGTCTTCCTTGCTTCCTCGTCCACACCATCCCATTATCTCTATCTTGGTCTGCCTCTAGTCATATTTCTTTCTAAGATGGCTGGTGCCGCTAATAGACCGTCGGATTTCAATACGAAGTATATCCACGATTTTATCAATTATGTCTGTTTGTGCACTGAAAATGTTATATGAAATAAGCAGAAAAACATGTAATTTGAAGTTGAACCAGGGTACGTTTTTCTAAAAATCGAATTTTAATTATTCAAAATAATTTATTTGGTTCCACGATATTATCCCTTGCCATTTTATAAACCGATAAAGAAATATTAATTATATTTTTAAAAAATTTGGCATAAGGGTTACTGGTGTCCAAAAGGTATTAATTAAACCTAAGCATGTAATGATAATAGGTTAGGTTCAGTGATTTTATCCTTCATGCCACTTGGAAATTTGTTTAGTTTCACGATAAGAAAGTTTGCTATTGGCATATTATAAAGCCCACGGTATCTTTTACCAACTCTATAAAATGACGGGTTAAAACCACAGGCTGCAAAAGCGTGGAATGCAGTATGTCTTTCACAAATATTTGCCACTAGTGAAATATAGATGCTGTTTATATATTTAATTTTACCATAATTAAAATTTTTAACACTGCGTTTGAGAAACTTAGATCCGATTGTTGGAACCGGAGTTATAACAAATTTCGTGAAAACCGATTGCAAAATAGGTATTCCATATTATGGCTTTTCCATAAACAACTTAGCTTTCAGACGTTCGATTAATTTTCAACAATCATTTATTTTAACTGTAATTGTTGTGTCTTTTAAAAATATTTTACAAAATCACTTTTTCTTTATTAACTTTCCTTTACTCGGTGATCAAAAGATCAAAAAAGTTATAGATCAAAAAAAGGTTTCAGTAATATTGGCATAATTACTTAAACCTTTTTTTGATCTATAACTTTGTGATTCTTTATCCTTATAAGACAGCACCCTAATATGAGCTTTTTATAATTTTAGCATTTAATTTACTTTGTACCACTGACCTGATGATGCTTTGCAAATTTTAGAAAGCGAAACCGGTCGTCTTAGGTAGTAAAATTAAACTGATTGTGAGTAAGTCTAATTTATTTCTTTTTTACCTCTTTTAATATGAAGAAGTTCACTTTGCAGATGCTGTGGTTCACAAATTCTCTTCGACCTCTTCGCCAAAGTTTTGATGATACCTTGTTTTTGGCCTGGGTAATGATTTGAATTCCTGTTTAGGTATCTGTCCGTGTGTGTAGGTTTTCGATACACTTTATGTCCTAAGTAACCTTCCTTTCGATTTACTTATACATCTAGGAACGCTAGTTGTTGATCTTTCTCTGTTCGCATCGTGAATTGAATATTTAGTTTTTATTACTATTATTACACGTTAGTGAACGTGTGTTTATATAAGACAGGAAATCGTTAAGTTTTTCTACTCCGTGACCTCAAATCACAAAAGTGTCATCGACGTATATAAACCATACCCTTGTCTTGTATGCTGACTCCATTATCGTCTTCTCCAGATGCTCCATAAAAAGGTTGGCTACGACCGGGCTTAGTGGGCTTTCCATTGCTACTCCATCTACCTGTTCATAAATCTGGTCATCTCATGAAAAGTAGGTGAAAGTGAGGCAAATACGGTATAATTTCACCATATCCTTGGAAACTAGTCCCTCAATTAAATTCAGAACGTCTTCTAGGGGATCTCTTGTAAATAGGGAAACAACATCAAAGCTAACAAGAATGTCAGGTTCCTGTAAAGTTATTCCTTTGGTCTTCTCGATGAAATGGACGGAGTATTTTCCAAAGGAATCGTTTTTCCTATGTGTGGTTGTAAAATATCGGCCAGATATTTAGCAAGGCTGTAAGACGAAGATCCTATGGAGCTTACAATAGGCCGTAGAGGTACATCGTCTTTGTGTATTTTCGGTTAGCCATACAAGCATGGTGGGACTGCTTCGCTGTTGCATATTCTTGGCTTTGTATCCTCTGGTATGGACGAATATTTTATAAGTCTATTGATTTTCCGTAGGGTGCTGTGAAATATTTTTTAAGTATTTTATATACCACAGGATCTACAGTCGGTTGTCTTCAGTACGACGATGGCGTTTTCCTTGTCTGCTAGTAAAATTACAACATATTTGTCTGCGTTTAAAGATTTTATGGCAAGGATTTCTTGGTGACTCAGGTTATTTTTCGGTGTCTGCTTTATGCAAAATTCTCGCTGATTCTGTCTTTATTTCTTCAGCTTTTTCGATTGGTAAGTAGCGAATCGCAGACTCGATATTAGAGATGATATCTTCTTTGGGTATAACTTTAGGTGCAATCGCAAAATTTTCCCCTTTGGCTAGCAATGATGTTTCGGCTTAAGTTAATACCTTATTTGAAAGGTTGGCCACTGTCCTTTCTGTGTTTTGTTTTGATTCTACTTCCTTATGTTTGGTTAAGCCTTCGTATTTGTTTTTCTGGCGTTCAGTGTTCCTTTCTAGTTTATTTTTCATTTTTCTGTAACAGATGGTTTCAATCTTATTCCAATCTGCATATTTCAACCTGCTGCCCAAAACAAAACTTTCAATCTAGCAGCTCCTTGCCAATCTTCGCCAAATTTCGTCTAGTGTCGTGTATTTATTCTCGAAATAGTGCTTTTTTTCCATTCGTGTATATATTCTATTGGCTTGACTTGTTCTGATGGATTGATTTGTTCGTAAGAAATTCGGTAGTACCCCGTTGTCTCGACATCGTAATAGAAAAGCTAATGACGAAGAAGTTGAGCTTCCTTCTTCCGTAGACAATCAATCTAGTTTTGTGTAGTTTGTATTTACCTCCTCCCCGTAGAGGCGACTGATAAAATGCGTTAGGCTTTCACGGCCATCGTCTAACTTGTTAAACTGTTTGTTCGGGCTGTTAGGCCGTTGTCTTCTGAGATTAGTTCTCGACCTTTCGCCAACACTAGGTGTTGGCATCTTCTGGAGATGTTACTGCTTCGCTTGTAAGCTGAAACTGACGCCGCGTTGTACTACGGAGGCCATATTAACCGATCTTAAACAGTCCTTGATTTTCTTTGCAGGCTTGAAAATGGTCTTTACAATGGCTTTTTTAAGTATTTACCCAATTCTGTCTGTTACACCTGATATAAATAATTATGGGCGACTTTAATGCTAAAGTCGGTGGAGGAAAAACTGGAAATATAGTAGGAAATTTTGGGTTAGGTAAAAGAAACGAAAGAGGAGACAGACTAGTCCAGTACTGCCAGGAGAAAGAATTAGTCATAACAAATACATACTACGACCTACCCTTACGAAGATTATACACGTGGACTTCTCCAAAAGATAACACCAACAATATAATCAGAAACCAAATAGATTTTATAACGATTAATAAAAGGTTTCGTAATGGAGTACAAAGTGTAAAAGCCTATCCAAGCGCAGATGCAGATACGGATCATAATCTATTACTAGCAAACGTCAACATTAAACTCAGGAAACCGGAGAAAAAAGTTAAAACCACCAAACTTAACATCAAAAACCTAAAAGACGACAACTGCCAACAGCAACTAAACGCAGAGATAAATAAATTAACTGAAGGAAGCGTTGAATGGGCAGATATGAAAAAAGCCATACTAAAAGCGGGAAAGGAGGTCCTATTCGAAGAAGAGAAAACCACTAAAAAAGACTGGATGACACCGGAAATAGTTGAGCTAATAAATGAAAAAAGAAAATACAAAAATAAAGATGAAAATAAATATAAAACCATCAAGAATAATATCAAATATGAAATCAGAAAGGCTAAGGAGGAATGGATGAACAAAGAATGCCAGGAATTGGAAGAACTCAGCAACAAACATGACACCTCAAACTTACATAAAAAAATGAAAGAACTTACAGGCAACACCAGACAAAGAAGAACACTCATAACAAGAGATAATAATGGAGAAATACTTACTGAAGAGAGCAAAATAAATTAAGTATGGGAACAATATATAATCCATCTGTTCCATGACGAGAGAGAAAATGAACAAGATATAGGTGAAGAAAAACAATACCTACAAATTTTACCCTCAGAAGTAAAGAATGCCCTACAGAATGCAAAACAAAGAAAAGCACCGGGTCCTGATCAAATTCCAGTTGAACTGTTAAAAGCCTTAGATGACGGTAATATAAAGAGACTCACCCGAATTCTCAACCACATATATGTAGAGGGCAACATCCCGGAAGAATGGCTTAAATCGATATTTTTACCTCTACCAAAAAACAACAATCCCAAATTATGTAATGACTATAGATTGATAAGCCTAATGTGCCACCCTTTAAAGATTCTCTTGAAAATTGTTCAAAACCGAATTTATAAGAAATGTGAGGAGCAGATAGATGAAACTCAGTTTGGCTTCAGAGGAGGCATGGGTACAAGAGAAGCATTATTTGCGTTGACGGTACTCTTGCAGAAATGTCGGGAATATAACAAGAGTGCATATGTATGCTTCATAGACTTTAGGAAGGCCTTTGACCGAGTGCAGATTATGAAGTTAATAGATGAGTTAAAAAACATCAATTTAGACAAAAAAGACATTGAGATTATTAAGGCTATATACTGGAACCATAAAGCAGTAGTAAAGGTGAACGATAAAGAAACAAATAATATACCGATTGCGAGAAGGGTTAGGCAAGGATGCGTCTTGTCTCCGACGCTTTTCAACGTGTACTCACAGGTCATATTCAGAAAAGCCTTATGGGAAAGAAAAGAGGGAATAAGAATTGGTGGAGAAATCATAAACACCATGAGATTTGCAGATGACACGGTAATTATGGCTGAGAGTATAGAAGAACTACAAACTTTACTAGATGCAATAAATAGTGAATGCATTCAAATGGGACTTGACATCAACACAGATAAGACCAAATTTATGTTAGTATCAAGGAGTCCAATAAATAATGAACAACTAACTCTTGATGGACAGCAAATAGAGAGAGTGACAAAATATAAATATCTGGGAGCTTACATCAACACAGAATTAGATCCAGACCAAGAGATCCGGGTACGAATAGAAATGGCAAGGGCAGCGTTCTTAAAATTCAAACAATTGTTCTGTGACAAAAATCTGAATACTGCGCTGAGACTGAGGTTTGTTGAATGTTACGTCTGGTCGCAACTATTGTACGGGGTAGAAACATGGACACTAAAAGCGCAAATAGTTAAAAAGATTAAAGCCTTTGAACTTTGGATATACCGGAGAATGTTAAGAATTCCATGGACTGCCAGGGTCACCAATGAGGAAGTGCTGAGAAGGATGGGTCGAGACAAAAAATTGTTGAGAACGATAAAAGTACGCAAGACTGCATACCTTGGACACATACTAAGAAATAATAAATATAGTCATCTGCAGGTCATCATGCAGGGTAGAGTCGATGGCAAAAAGGGAATAGGTAGAAAGAGGAAGTCATGGCTGCAAAATATTCGAGACTGGACAAACATGACTGTAGACGAATTATTCCACGTTGCAAAAGACAGAGAAGCTTTTAAAAATGTGGTCGCCAACCTCCGTTAATGGGGACGGCATAGGAAGAAGAAGACACCTGATATATAGGGCAAGAACGCTTTGCCTATACATGCCGTTTCTTCGTCCGTTTCTAGAAACGTTGTTAATCGCTTTGTGTATTTCTCTTCTGGTATAACCATTAGAGGTGAGTGCTTTTTCAATTAGAAGGAGTGCATGCAATTCGTCAATATTCACGTGCAAGTTTGTAAGTTTTTTGACATTATATTTTTGTGCCCCTAGAGAAATTTGTAAATCCTACAATTTTTGCCAGAGACTCTGGACTCATAAAACAATGAAAAGCATCTAAGGGAGTTTGTGCTTCCTTGACTTTATTAGAGGGACCTTAAACAAAATGTACAAAGTTACGTTTTAGAGTTTTAGTAGCGTCCTTTGGTTGAGAGGGCAACCTGTGTAAATTTTTACTTTTTAGACTCGACGGCAACCGAGTTTGCTTCTTTTTAGCTACAATTTCTGGAGATTCTTATTCGTTTGATGGAGTTTGCTGAGCAGGATATTTCTTTTTCTGGTTAATTTTAGAGCCATTACTTTATTTGTTTGAAAACACTAAGGCAAACTGTTTTTTCAACTCATTACTCTTTTTAGAACTTTTTTTTTCTTGTTTCAGATCCACTTTCTGATTTATCAGAATTGTTATCCGATTTATCTGTCCAAAGTTCTTTCAGGCACAATTGTAACTCAGCTTTTAACTCTTGCTGCGTGAGAGGTCTGTGCATGTCTCTATTTTTCGTATTCATATTTTACACTAAAACAACAAAACTGATAATATCGTTGTTTCTGCAATTATAACATTATTACTTTCCTTATTAACATTTATGAAGCTGTGCTTATTGGCAGGCTCTTCTTCTTAAAGTGCCTATCCGTTCCGGATGTTGGCGATCATCACGGCTATCTTTACTTTGTTTATTGCAGCGCGGAACAGTTCAGTGGTAGTCGTGTTATACCACTTTCGTAAATTTTGAAGCCAGGAAATGCGTCTTCTTCCCGGTCCTCTCTTACCATTTACCTTCCCTTGGAGAATCAGCTGGAGAAGGCCGTAACGTTCTTAATTTCTCATTACATGTCCTAGATATTCCAACTTTTTAGTTTTGACGGTCATGAGAATTTCACATTCTTTCCCCATTCTACGCAGGACCTCCACATTAGTAACTTAACCCAGGATATACGTAAGATGCGCCTATAACACCACATTTCGAAAGCTTCGAGCCGATTCATAGATACAACAGTCAGTGTCCACGCTTCCATTCCGTAGAGCAGAACTGTGAATATGTAGCAGTTCAATAGACGGCATTTTGTTTTTAATGATATGTCTCGACTGTTGAAAATGGTTCTCATTCTAAGGAATGCTGCTTTTGCTTTTATTATTCGCTGTTTAATTTCTGTTGAATCAATGATGACATAGAAAGAAAACAATTAATCTGGTTCGGACATGTTAAAAGAATGCCAGAGTACAGATGGCCTAGGAGAGTACTGGAATGGATCCCTCCTGAAAGAAGAAAGAGAGGACGACCACGGAGAAGTTGGCGCAACGATATTGATGAAGCAATGGCGGCAAGAGACTTGGAAGAGGCAACTGCATATGACAGAAAAAGATGGAAATTGGGGGCGGAGAAGCGGCGACAGCCGTAATAAATCCGTTATTATATATATAATTTCTGTTGAGTGGTCCCATTGGCTATTTAAATTGGTGCCTAGATATGTATATTGCTCGACTCTTTCGATATTCTGTTGGTTGATTGTAAGTTGAGCGTTTAGTATTGGTTTTTTACTAATTGTCATAAATTTGGTTTTCTTTATGTTAAGAGCTAGTCCGTATCTGTTGCTGACTTCTGTTATGCGATTTGTTAATATCTGTAAGTTATTCAGATTATCGGCAAAAACTATAGTGTCATCTGAATATCTAATGTTATTCAACCATTCACTGTTTATTAGTATTCCTTTCGCACAACCGTCTAAAGCTTCCTTAAATACCCATTCAGAATAAATATTGAACAACAATGGAGACAAAATACAGCCCTGTCGTACTCCACGTTCTATTGCAATTTTATCAGTTAACTGGTCTTCTATTTTGATTTTGGCCGTTTGATTGTAGTAAATGTTTCTGATAATTCTAAGATCTTTGTTGTCAATTCCAATTTCTTGCATTAGAGTCATTAATTTGTTATGTTTTACTCTGTCAAATGCCTTCAGGTAATCTATAAAGCATACGTATATGTCACAATTCACATCCCTGCATCTCTGAAATAGCACCTGTACAGCAAAAAGGGCCTCCCGTGTTCACAGAGCATCACAAAATCCGAATTGTGTTCTTGTTAGTTGTTCCTCACATTTTGTATATATTCTTTTGTGAATTACCTTTAGAAATGTTTTAAGTAAATGGCTGATAAGCCTTATAATTCTATAGTCTTTCTCGCATTGGGTTTTTTTGGAAGATTTATAAAAGTTGACACTAACCATTTTTGGGGAATTATGCCTGTATCATATATATTGTTAAATATATTTGTCAACCATTTTATGCCATCATAGTCCATAAGTTTTAAGAATTCTGAGTAAAAATTATCAGGGCCTACTGCTTTACCATCTTTGGTGCTTTTGATGGCATATTTTACTTCTTCGACTGTAAATGGTGGTCCCGATTCGCAATTGGTGTTTGTTGTAATATCAGTGTTACTTCGTATATCTTCAAAAGTTTTTTCCACGTATTTAATCCAAATATCCCTTTTATGCTCTATTTCCATTACTATGTTTCCCTGATTATCTGTCAGAAATCCAGTGTTCTTGTGTTTATATAAGCCTGCGCTTCTTTAATCTTTTTATGGAGGTTAAATGAATCATGTTTTTGTTGTAATGACTCTATCTCTGTACACTTCGAGCTAAACCAATTTTCTTTTGCTATTTTAATAGCCCTTTTTATTTCGGTATTTATGTTGTTGTAGTAATTCTTGAGCGTAGTAAATATTATAGTAGTAATTATCTTTAGCGTTTCTTCTGTCTTCCGTCATACATAAAATCTCCTCCGTCATCCATTCCTTTTTATTTGTTGTTTCAGGTTTTAAGTATTTCTCTGTTATTTCTTGACTTACTTTGTGCAAATTTTCTAGTTCTACATCTGTGTTATCTGTTTCTGTACGAGCCCATGTTTTTTCTGTACGAGCCCACGTCTTTTCTTTTAGGTGTTTTTGTACCTTTTCCTTTACTGTTTTATTTTTCAGTTGGTTGATATCGTACTTCATAATTTTTGGTCTTTAAACTAAGTTTCATTTTGGCGATAAGTGGATTGTGGTCCGAATTTATGTCAGATCCCGGGTACGCTTTAACAGATGTTATAGAGTTTCTAAATCGTTTGTTAATAAGAATATAGTCTATTTGATTTCGTACTGTGTGATCTGGAGTATTCTGGGGAGATTTCCACGTATATAGTCGTCTTGGAGGAAGATCATAAAAGGTGTTTGTCACTACGAGCTGTTCTTCAGTTGCAAATTCAATCAAACGGTCTCCGCGTTCGTTACTAAATTTCCACTTTGTCCTTTGCCAGCTTTGGCATTAAAGTCTCCCATTATTAGTGTTATTTTGTTTTTCCGAATCCTTTTGACAATATTAGTAAGGTCATTGTAAAATTCTTCTATGATTTCTTCTGGGGCGTCCGCTGTAGGAGCGTATACTTGAATAATGTTTGTTTTTATGGGAGTTGTGTTTAGCTGAACTAAGAGCATCCTTTCTGATACAGGTACAAAGTGACTGACACAATTGGCGATTTTATTATTCATAATTAGGCCCACTTCATTTATATGTTCGTTCTTAAGATTTCCTGAGTAGAATATTTTGTGATCTTCGATAACTCGGTATCCCGTATCTGTCCAGCGCATTTCGCTTATTCCCATAATATTAATCGAGAATCTTTCCATTTCTTAAATGGCATTATAGATTTTTACCGCCTCGTACATTGTTCTAACGTTCCATGTACCTATTTTTATGGCAGTTCGCAATACTACGCAATAATACGCAATTGGCAGGCACTTCACATAATATAGGCGTAACTGTACTTGTAAAACGAGTAGATACTGGTGTACCCCTTTCATAATATCCTACAACAGGGGCATTGGCGTCGCCAAAACGATGGTTAGTATTCTAGGATTAAGTTCTTGTTTAATTTAAGTTTCGTTTCTACATTCATCTGTTGTCTTTTTTGATCCACCTTGTATCCGTGATTTTCTTGATGCAAGGGTTCTTCACAGACTTTGGTTTAACTCTCCTTGACAAAATAACTGGGTTGTGATTGGAGAATATATCCAATCCGTGTTAAGTTTTGGATGATATATTTCTATATATTTTATTAAAGTTAACATAATCTATTTGATTTCCGACTATTTTGTTATTATTATCAGCTGGTCACCTCCATGTATAAAGTCTATATAGTTGCCGAAACAACCACAGTCCTGTAAATGTGGCGACTTTTAAATAATAGGCCTGATGAGCCTACTCTTGAGTTTTTTTAAGCACCAGGATATTTAGAAAATTAGAGATAGGGATGGGCATAATAAAATAGGATTCCAATGTGGCATACTTTGAAAAGGACTTCAATTCTTTTATGTACTCAAAATTAATAAATTTTTTACAAAACATTGGCCTGTATGAAATAAATTTGAGGCTACTTAGAAATATGTATTAAAATAATAAGACCAAAATTAGAATAGAAGGTGAAACGGCCAACAACATTGTAGGCTTGTTTATAGGAGTTTATCGTTGCCAAAAACTCTAAACGCTACATAGGTAGCGGATAAAGCTATTCTAAAAATATCTTTGCTATATTAGGAAGTTAGATAAGGAGTAATTAACTAATTTTTCGCTTATGTTATTAGTGTACATAATAATAAATCCTTATTTATTTTTTGCCGTAATAATGATAAAAGCCAACACCTCTATAATTTCCGACACCAATGGGGAAATTGCTATATTATTTTCCAACTTCTCATTTCCACAAGTTATCATTAATGGACATTTACATACTTTTCCAATAACACGATTTACCTATTCCAGCACCAAAATTCGAATAGGGATAATAACAGCCCCATTATAATATTCCAAAACAAATTTGCATGTTGGCACAGAGGCTTTAGCGACACGCAAACACATAATCTGTCACCGTGCCGAGAGGTCGAGGTTGGTATACATACAAGAAATGTGTAAGTACCGATGTTTTAGCGATATTTTTCCAGTTGGGAGTTTTACATTCTTTTTATCTTGCCCGACAGACATCAGTTCCTACATGTAACTGTATGGTGTTGCCTTTTCGTGTTTCATACCGACCTGACACGGAAAATAGGAAAATTGATTAAAAGTTACACATTTACGAGGCGTTGCTTTAATTTATCAAGGACAATTTGCATGAAGCAAAAATATGAAAGTCGTGGGGATGTCAGTGTCAGTAACAAATAATTGTGTTTTTAAATATGCGGTAGAAACAAGGCACCGAATAAAATATATTCTATGAAGAAATATTATAAAACAATTTTTACAACGTTTTATTTATTCTTTTTAGATATTATCATGGTATTTTAATACAAGCGAACATTCATCATTTAAATATCAATTTAAATCAAATAAATTTAAATTATATACAAATAATAGACATACCGGAATACTGAGATCATAATTGGCTAAAGGGATATCAAAGATAACTCGAATTCAAGAACAACATGGAAATACGGTTACAAAATAGCTCAAATAAATAATGAAATACAAACATACTATAAGAATCGTTACACATACACCATATTCATTAAACTATGCTAAAGGTAGGCATGGAAACTCTCCCAAAAATATACCCTTCGGAAACCAGACATGCCTTACAACAAATGAAAAGCAAAAAAGCTTCTAGCGAGAAACTTATAATGTCCGAAATTTTCCAAGTAGGCGGCCACATTGTTGTGCATGTGCTGGAAATGTTGCTGGATAAGTATCTAATACAAAAACTAATACTAGACCTGTGGAAAAACGCCGAAGTAATACTCTTACACAAAAAAGCAGACATCGGTAATATTAAAAATTACAGACATACAAGTACCCTGATATACGAGCGCTAATGTCGTCGTGTTAGCGGTGCAGCGTTAGCGTCCATCCATCCGGACAATGGCACTACAACGGAGTAAATTATACTAACGGCAATGACGTTCGTATAATTTACTCCATAAAGACTCTTTCCTCCAGAAAGAGTCGCATAGGCTTATCTTGGATAGCTTTCGGCAAGTTAACCTCTTTCCTCTCCATCGCATTCACGTATGGATATTTTTAGGTATGGCGAAGTTTACCACGATATCCACATAGAGATATTCATATAAAGGATATTAATGCACTCTGTAAAAGTAGCGTATTGCTCTGTAGATTAATTTGGATCGCAGTAGGACATGAATATCCATACGGGAATATCATGGTTAGCCATTTTTTTTTAAATTCTCAGAATAATGTAAACAGCTAAAGGTCGACTTTCAGTCTGGTGGCAACCCAACGCAGCGGTAAGATATTTATTTAGTGCACATTAACAGTTTGCTAAGAGCACGTGTTTTTTTTCTTCGTCGTCGTCGACAAATCGATACACCGACTGTGCCAAAACAATATCTTGCCGCGTCCAACTATCGAACTTGATGGAAAAAGGGTGGCTGATTACTCTACAATGGATCGCTAGTCATGTCGGTGTTGAAGGAAATGAAGCGGCGGATGAACTTGCAAAAGAAGGCACTACTCTTCCACAGCCCCCTAGCTTCCAATCGTACACATCAGCAAAGTCCACCATTAGAAGAGGAATCAAAGCGAAGATAAAAGAGCAGCAAATACAAGCCGGTGCTGGAAAATCTTGGGCCCACCTAATAGAGTCACCAATCCCTCGCAACTTGCCGAGACCCATTAGTGTAGCCGTGTTCAGAACAACTACGGGGCATGACTACCTGGCCTCCCATCTACATCGCATCGGCGTCAGCGAAAATGACAACTGTCCACTATGTGATCAGCCCCAGATGGATGCTGCTCACCTTCCAGAGTGCCCAGCCCTGAAAACAGTCCCACCCGAGGAGGATGAAGATCGCCTACGAGAAACGGCTCGTCTATACTGGTCAGCGCGCCACCAAATGGCTAACATGCCAAGGGTGGGCGTTGGCTAGTAAGTAAGTAAGTAAGTGTTTTTTTTTTCTTGCCTATTAGGTACGTAATTGTGTTTTATATTAGTAAAAATGAATTCGGATCTCGAGAGTAAAAGTGTTTTGAGTTATGAATAGTGATTTTAAGACCGATTCAGACAGCAATTGTTCATCAACGGATAAGGAAGAAGTCATTGATGGGGTACAAATGAGCGACTGGATAGCCGTTACGGATCCGTTTGATGATAAGCTTCCAAGAGATATACCCGAATTTTGCTTTAACTATAACTTTCACCCAACTATTGACTTTTAAAATTGTATGGAAACTTTAAACTGTCTGAGTCATTTGTTAGTAGTAGTATTATTAGAAAACTATGCGAATGGACCGATCAAAGAGCTGATAAATATTTTAATGATAATCCACACACCGCCATGAAAGTTTTTGGTCTGACTTAGAAACCAATGACAAGAGAAAAAATGTATGTATTTGTAGCGCTATATTTTCTCAGTGGATTGACCAAGTGTTTGCAAATTACAGATTATTGGAGTACAGATAATATATGCACTGGTCCTCCAGTTTTTTATAAATCTGTTATGAGCCGAAATCGCTTTTTGGTAATTCTTAAATTCCCTATATTTTCACCACCAGAACTTGTCAAAAAGTAATGCATCGCTTAGCAGACTAGGCATTTTTATGGCTAGATATAATTGTCAAAATTTAGTGGACCCAGGACCAGTTTTTGCAATATATGAGCAACTTATGTTGTATAAAAGTCGACTCCATTTTCGACAGTACATAAAAATCAAAAGAAGTCGATTTGACATTACAATAAAATATTTTCCTTCTGTCAGAGTGCATCTTGAACGAGGATACACCTGGAATTTTTGTATATATATATATATATATATATATATATATATATATATATATATATATATATATATATATATATATGCAAGGATATATATGACATATCGCACATTTCAGAAACAGAAAACCTTTCTTTTTCTGAGGAAATAGTAGATTATCTTTGCCAAAACCTACTGAACAGTAACCGTAAAATGATTGTAGATAATTGGTATACATCCCTTTGTCTTTGCGAGTCTCTATTGACACAAAATACTTTCCTTACAGGCACTTTTCGACCAAATAGGGTCGTACCAAGAGAATTAACATTGGTTCCATTAGATAGGCAATAATCATGTTTTGTTCGCAAGGATATGCTCCTTCTAGTTCGCTACAAGGACAAGAAATACGTATCTGCTTACCAGTAAACATACTGCAGGATTTTGCGAAAGAGAACGATATGTTGTAGGAGAAAATAGTCTCTATTATAACAAACCGAAACCTATTCAATTCTACAATCCAAATTTGGGATCAGTTGATGCAGTGGACCAAGATAGTGTTGATGCAAAGGACGTATACATAGTCCTTTGCGGAAATTGTTCACGTGGTTTACCAAAATAGATTTGCACCTTTACATCTTATGCACTTGAACTCCAGACTAATTTACAGCCAAGCATATCAAAAACAAGTTTCATTGTATAAATATACAAAACTTTGCTGTCAGGGGATACTTCTGAAATATAGTAAAGGATATCAAGAAATTGATATTAAAAAAATTAACCTATTACATCTGGGAAAGCGTTGCATGCAATGGCCGATTTTTCAAAAGAAATTGGAAAAAAGAGGACTCTACAAAAGTTTGTGTAATTTTTAAAAGACGTGGAGTGCGTAAACTAACCAGTAAATATTGCATTGCTTGCCCGGACTAACCTGGAATTTGCTTAGCGGAATATTTTGAAAGTTCACTGTCTTTTTCTATATATGTTTTATTTTTTATTATTTGGCGTGACTTAATAAATTAAATACATAGATACATTTTAATAATATCCAGATTTTTATAGTACAATTGATATCCAAGGGTGGATATACTGGTACACCCAATTATTTTTATGTGGACATTCTGGTAAACACTATAAATTGTCATAAAAATTTAAATTGCTTCAAACATTTTTTTGGCCCTCATAAATAAATATATCTTCCATTATACATCATAACTATCGTATAATGTATTTTCATTAAAAAACTTTTACTGGTATATATCTCCCTACCTCAAAAACTGGCATGGAGGGGAAGAGGTTAAGCTATATTTTAAAAAACAAAGATGTACGAGTATGTCTAAAGAGTAGAATATATGACAAACATATCTTAAAATATATCTATAAATATATCAGTGACTCGTACGGACTTGGAATCATGACCTTTACAAAGAAAACTTTAGACCAGTTTAGTTCAACTCCTATAGCGATGGAGAGAATCATGCTCGAGATTAGTTTGATAGACAAAATTGGAAATACCGACATTCGCTACAGAACAACAATTACTAATATCATGATACATATCGCGAGTATCAAGTAGCAGTAGGTCGGGAATATTGCTCGAGATAATTCTCAAAAATAGATGCAGAGAATACAAAATAGAGACCAAGAGAGATGTGGAGAAGAGTGGACAGACCGCAGAAGAGTTAGACGAATGATATCGAACATATCGTGGGCACGCAATGGATTAGAATTGCTAGGAGCACACGTAAAAGGAAACCAATGAAAGAGGCCTATTGTTTATTCTTATAACACAATTGGTTATTTTTCTAATGATTCATTAGTGGTAATTAGAACTGTAGAACAAAGAAAGAAAGCCCATGTTCCCGCAATAAATTCTATCTGCATTCCATCCATCCAATGGCACTATAGCCCAAATCGGGCCTTGGCCTCCTTCAACAGGCTTCTCCAATCATTTCGATTTACCGCTGTTCTTTTCCATAAACGCGTTCCCAGGCAGTTCTTGGGATCCCCATCGACTTTGTCTTTCCATCTCTTTTTAGGTCTTCAGTAGATAGTATATGTATATCTGAGCGCAACCCCTAAATCGCATCCCCTAAAATCGCAACCCCCGGTCGTAAGTTCCAAACGGCTTAACGTAGGATGACGTACGAGGGCTCGTTGGAAAGGGGATGAAAAATGGGGTTGAACGCAGTATGTGCCGTGCGCATCGGAGCATGCCAAAAGGTCATTACGTCATATCTTTGTTTCTATTGGTCCAATCGGGGCGTACGAGGGCTCGTTGGAACGGGGAGGAGACAGAGAATAATTTGACATAAAAAACAAAGATGGCAGCAGTGCCAAATGGGCGCTAGAACGTATCTTCGTTGCTATTGGCATGATTTTGACGTATGAGGTGTCAAATGAAAGCGTTGACACAGAAGCCATGTCAACGATCAGTATGAACATTATTCTTCTTCTTCTTCTTCTTGTCCATACAGTGCCTAATAGAACGTGACATCCGACGTAGAACGTGACATTCGACACAGAACGTAAAATGTCGCGTGAAATGACGTGACATTCGACGCAGGACGTGACATTCGACGCAGAACGTGAAATGTCACGTGACATTCGACGCAGGACGTGACATTCGACGCAGAACGTGAAATGTCACGTGACATTCGACGCAGGACGTGACATTCGACGCAGAACGTGAAATGTCACGTGACATTCGACGTAGAACGTGACAGCTATGTGACATTCAACGCAGAACGTGACATTCGACGTAGAACGTGACATTTGACGCAGGACGTGACATTCGACGCAGAACGTGAAATGTCACGTGACATTCGACGCAGGACGTGACATTCGACATAGAACGTGAAATGACGTGACATTCGATACAGAATGTAACAGGGTATTAAAGAGATCTTATACATAAAATTTTATTAAATTAGACATCACAATGTAATTCATCATTCAAAATCCTTTAATTTGATGGGTCATACGTCGATTTCCGCTTATCCGTTCAAAAGATATATGGTAAGGTGTCATAACGGCCGTTGTAATAACTTGGTCGAACTATAAATGCTTATTTATTGTTATTGACGGTAAATCAAAACCATTGGCATAGAAAAATCTCTTATCGCAGTTTGATCTCAAGCAAACCCTAACTCGCTCAATTTTGCACCAAGTGCTCCGTGCAGTATACCATTAGAAAGGTATTTTCATGTATATTACGAAAATTACCAACCAAGTGCGATACGATCATTATTTATGGCTAAAAACATCATAAAACGAACCAACGTCAAATTCAAAATTCTCTTGTACTAATACAAATTATATCTTTATAAAATTTATCTAGAAACTTGCAATATAAAACGTGACATTCTACGTAGAATATAGTCAGTAGTAATGCGTAGGAGAAATATACATATCTTTCATTAAAATATCTTTTATTATTGAGTTACATATAGATACAAGTTATATATACAACACTGAAACTTTTATATTAAAAAAAAGACATAGACATGTACAAGTATTGTTTATTTACATTACATTAGTACCAAAAAAGCACTTCTTTATAATCTTCCTCCATCTTTAGTAAGCGATTGGGATATGCCAGCCAAAATCATCCCTTTTTCACAAAACCTAGTAGTTCAAGTAGCGTTTTACTCAGGTAACCTCTATTCAAATATCGGATAAGGGTATTTCGTCGATCAGTATTTTTAATTATGTGATGTAATTTAATTTGAACGTCGTCCGTTAATGCCTCAATTTGCGTTTTTATGTGTAAAAGTCATTCTTCTCTAAGTATTCGTTCTGCTTCCAATCTCCGTTGATTTTCAATTTGCAGGTTTGTCAATTGTTCTTTACATGTTTCACATAATATGTACTCAGTCCTAGTATCAATCCAATCGTTCATTTTGAATATTTCTATACAACCGCAAGGTTTTATAGTTTCACTTATTGTCTCATAAGGCATTGTGTATCCTAACCAGAGGAATAAATGTAAGAGACTTCTGAAGAGGTATCCGAAACGTTGAAGAAAAGAACTAGCATACTCCAGAGTGCTATTCTCTGCACACACACACACACACACACACACACAGATACAGAGAGCAACAATAAGGCATGTAAGAAAACAGACAAGCACCTTGATTTATACTAATTTCCAAAAATTGTTAATACAGTTATTTATACAAATATTCAAACACACATATCTTCAGACTGAATAAGTTTTTGTGTAATATTAACCGTATTTTTATAAAGCATGTATTATATGGATAAAATTAGTATTAATCAAAGAATTGAAATTATATACAGAAATATATTAAATATGTTAAAAGATAGTGCATTTGTTAGCAAACAGGATGAAGCCTCGTGATAACGCGGTACCGCATAATTCAAAACACGTAAACAAGTGTGATATCAAATTTTATTTTAATCATTGGAAAAACAAGTACACAGGAAAGAAAACCGCAGTTGCTACATTTTGTAAAATATATGATGATATCAGCAACCACATTAACAAAATTCTAAATTGATAACAACGATTCGCTTACCGCAGTATCTATTTATTGTATACCATAAAAATTAGTTGAAGAAATAAAAATAAATATATAAATATGAGCATTTCTAGAACACAAGGTGTTGCTTATCAATGAAACGAATCAGTTGATGGTACCGTAGGCGCATTAGGTTGGCGCAACTTGGGCTCGCGTGGGGCGATATGCTGCTCTGTTCTTTAAAAGACCGAGGAGCGCATACGGTGTCACAGTTCGCATCGCAAACATACAACAACAACAAGTTCGCAGTAGTCAATACGGTGTGCAGTGACTTACATATATCTGATAAAGGTAAGCGGTTTTTGTCTTTTGTATATTTCTATGTATTTATTATGTCCTTTTTATCATTGTATTTTATGAGAATTGTACATCTCTCTGTTCGTATTTCATGCAGTATTTTATGAAAAATGTATACTGTTTTTGTATTTATTATGTCCTTTTTATCTATTTGGGTGTTGTAAAACATTTCACGTCTGCTATTTTTTATAAGAAGTATTCTCCGCTGTTCGTATTTCGATTTCTTGTAGTATATGGTTCTTCTCTATTGCCGAGTATGTAATGCATCTCTCCATTCACGTTAAGCGGAAAAACTATAGTTTGTTCTATTGTTGTTGTAGATGGATCTATCAAAACTAAATAATTCATCCTTGGTTGCAGAACGTAAGCCAATAAAAAAACTTAAAGATCTGCAAATTGGAGAAAAATTTACCATTCACAGTGCAAAGGTGGTAACAACACAATTTGGGGATACAGTTCTGCTGGATTTGGGCGCTGAAGTTTTTTTCTTACCACAGCGGGTAACCAAAGCCTACCAAGCAGCAATAACGGACCTCAACAGCGGAAACTATTCGCTGATATACGAAGGGGAAGTTGATATTGGAAAAAGCAGACTCCTAGCATCCTTTAAGATAGTTGAATAAGGTAAGTGATTTTTTCTTATTGTTTGTCTGTGAGTAGCCATGCATATAAAACAAGTGATTAAACAGTCTGATGATTTGATGCACATTATTAAAAAGCTTAGTAAAATAATTTTCGATAAATTCACTGAAAGAGATCGTAAAGTTTGGACAAGACGGTTAAATAGTCAAATTTTTAGATGTAGTAAAGTAATTAAAAACAATAGACTATCCGTAGGAACAGTTAGAAAATTGCAAACTTACATAGGACATTTTAAGCATTTTAGGCAAATTATTTTAAATTTTAATAATAAGTACGTTGGGTTGGGGCTTAATTCAAAATTACGCAATAGAGTTAAATGGGAAAATGTTATTTCGTGTTTTGCTAGTCGAATTAAAACTGGAGTTATAGTTAATTTAGTGCATAAGGACTTAACACAGTTCCTAAATGATTGTTATATTATTTTTAGCAGAAAAATTAAAATTATTTTAAAAACAAATAGAATTCTTAAAGTTAATACTACATTTTGCGGCGAATTTATTAAAAAATCAAGTGATACCGAAAGTTTAGATTTAAAATATTTTAACACTAAAAATGCTATTATAGACACATCGACCGATTTACATCTTTGGTTTAGTGAAAATGTTAAGGACAAAATTTTTACAAAGCTGTCTGAATTTGCAGAAAAAGATTCGGGTGCTGCTCTGTCTAAAGTAATTTCATTAGAAGTTAATATTAATAAAGTAGAAATAGGAAACGGTTCATCGTTCATTGACTTGCCAATAGAGATTCAGAAAAAACGAGCGTGCATTAATGTGCATAACGTTGATCAGGCTTGTTTTTATTGGTCGATTGTTAGCGCTTTGTTTCCTGTTACTAAGGATCCACAGAGAGTTTCGAAATATCCACATTATTCTACTGTTTTGCAAACAGACAAATTAGAAAGCTCAATGTCATTAAGCCAAATTTCAAAATTTGAAAAATCAAACGCCATATCTGTCAATGTGTTTGCATTAGAATTAAACGTAGTGAAGGACAAACAATTTTACGAAGTAGTACCGGCCAGACTGACACCGCAAAAGATGGAAAAGCATGTTAATTTGCTGCTAGTACAAGATAAATATTTTCCAAAATTAAACGATTACGATGCTCCTCCAGAAGATGATGATGATCAGACTGAAATACGCCTTCATTATTGTTGGATTAAAGATTTAGGAAAATTAGTAAGATCACAATTGAACAAAAACACACGTAAAAAATATATTTGCGATCGTTGTTTAAACTATTTTCACAGCGAAAGCAAACTAGCAGAGCACGAATAAATGTGTTCAGATGTGAATAAATGCAAAATGACTGTTCCTAAATATGATCATGTGGCTTTTCGCAATTTTACATACAAACAAACAACTCCGTTTATAGTTTATGCCGATTTTGAATGCCAATTACATAATTTTACAGATTCCAATGTCACAGTGAGTAAAACAGCAAAATATCAGAAACATGTACCTTTTAGTGCAGGTTATTATTTGAAATGTGCTTACGATGATAGTTTATCTTATTTTAATAGCTATAGAGGTGAAAATTGCATGGAGTGGTTCGCAAAAGAAATGACCGAAATTTCCAAATTTGTAAATTCCAAAATAAAGACAATTGTACCTATGGTCGAAAAGCCAAACACAAATGGAGCAACTGTATGCCATATTTGTGGCAAACGCTTTTTGGCTACAGATACAATTGTTGTAGATCACGATCATTTTACGGGACAAGTACGGGGATTTGCGCACCAAGCATGTAATTTGAACTTTAAAAAATTGTTTGTCGTCCCAATCGTATTTCATAATTTTAGTGGCTACGACTCGCATTTTATGATTATAGATCTTTGCAAGCATGGGCACTTGAGCTTACTTCCCATTAATAAAGAAAAATATATTTCATTTACATTACAATCTGACGAACATCAAATTAAATTACGATTTATTGATTCACTTAGATTTATGGGAGCTTTACTAGATGAATTGGCATCTCTTTTAGATATATCAGAAAAGAAGATTTTAAAACGAGAATTTAGTCAATTAGATAATGATACATTTAATTTGTTAACTTGTAAAGGAGTATTTTGTTACGATTATATTGATAGTTTGGAAAAATTGGATGAAACTTCTTTACCCAAAATTAACCATTTTTATAGTAAGTTAAATAATGAATACATTAGTGAAGAGAAGTATGCTCATGCGCAAAATGTTTGGCAGACATTTAATTGTAAAAATTTGGGAGAATATAGCGATTTGTATTTAAAAACAGATATTCTGCTGTTGGCTGATGTGTTTGAGCAGTTTCGACAAAAATGTCGAGACACATATAAATTAGATCCAGCATGGTATTATACTATGCCAGGATACACTTGGGATTGTATGTTGAGATACACACAATGTAAATTAGAATTGCTAAAAGATGTGGATATGATCTTGTTTATGGAAAAAGCCATAAGAGGTGGGATATCTGTTTGTAGCAACAGATATTCGGAGGCCAACAACAAATACATTTCGTCGTATGATCCCACACGGCCCTCTAAGTACATCCTCTATTTAGATGTAAACAATCTGTATGGCTGGGCCATGAGTGAAGCTTTACCAATAGGAGGATTCAAGTGGATCGAAGACGTAACCAAATTTGGTGTTGGTAATCTTCCCGAAGGCCATATAGATATTATGTCAATACGGGATGATGCAAAGGAGGGCTATTTTTTCCAAGTTGACTTGGAGTATCCACGTGAATTACACGACAAACATAAAGATTTTCCATTTGCTGCCGAACACCGCATTCCGCCCGGTTCAAAATTGCCAAAGTTAATACCAACCTTATATCACAAAACCAAATATATTATGCATTATAGAAATCTTAAACAGGCATTAGCCAACGGGTTAATTTTAACAAAGATACATAAAGTTTTGAAATTTAATCAATCTGCGTGGCTGCGACCGTACATTAACTTGAATACTCAACTTAGAGCTAAAGCAACAAGTAGCTTCGAGAGAAATCTTTACAAGCTAATGAACAATGCGGTGTTCGGCAAGACTTTACAGAATCAAAGACGTCATCGTATTGTAAAATTATGTAAAAAGTGGCATGGAAGGTACGGAGCCAAAAATTTGATTGCAAGTATTCGGTTTCATAGTAGTACAATCTTTAGCGAAAATTTGGTAGCTATCGAACTTAAGAAATCAGAAGTATGCTTTAATAAACCCCTGTATATAGGCGCAGCAATCCTCGATATATCCAAATTATGTATGTATGATTTTCACTACAACTTTATGCTTCCAACGATGGGAGAGGAAAACTGTTCATTGCTGTACATGGATACAGATAGCTTTATTTATGAATTGCAATGTTCAGATGCATATAGAGAGGTTTTAAAGGCGCATCCAAGTAAATTCGATACCTCCGACTATGCCGAAAACAACCCATACGAAATAGAAAGCTTAAATAAAAATATCCCCGGATTAATGAAGGATGAGGCAAATGGGAAAATAATTACACATTTTATTGGATTACGATCAAAAATGTACACATTTAAACTGCAAATAACTGACGAGGAGAGGGAAAAAGAGAGACAGCGTCTAGAAAGAAAACAACTAAACAAAGAGAGAATTGAATGTGACATAGGAAATTTGGGAATAACGAAAAAAGCAAAAGGAGTGAAATATAACGTCGTTCGAAATAAAATTACGTACGAAGACTATGAAAAATGTCTTAAAGAATTCAAAATTCAAACCGCGAGCCAAAGATGTATTCGGTCGTACCAACACTCAGTATTCAGTATCGAGCAATCCAAAACGGCTCTAAGTCCTTATGACGATAAGCAGTACTTAATACCAAAATCATTTAATACGCTTCCGTAGGGACATTATCTTGTTGAATAACATGTATTTGTTGTTGCAGAAAAACAGATAATTGGTGACAAAATTCGTTTGATCATGTCTTGTTTGATACTACTTGGTTCTTTCAATGTAGATGCACTATGCATAAATAATTATCTTCTTTTAGTATATGGCTACTCATAAGAACAAAAAGAGAAAAGATCACTTATCGCAAAGTTTTTGTAAATTGTAGTTTTGTAAAAATATAGAAAATAGTATTAATTTCATAATGTAAGTTTTAATAATAAATTTGTGTAATCTTACATTTTTTTGGTTTTATTTATGTTAGATTACAAATAAAAGAACACATTTTTATATTAATATTATTTATTCAGTTAAATCATTTACAACTTTAATTTTATAATAATATACAAATTCCTTTAAAGCTAAACTTAACAAAGTGTTTGGACAAATATTGCAATATACTGCGAAGGCTTCAACTGGTCCATGTAAAGAGTCTATAGCACCAAAATTGTTCTTGATGAAAGTTGAAATGTTTATATAGTATTCGTGAAATTGTAAACTCTTTAACAGCACCACTCTATGCGACATCATGCTCTGGTCTGCTTCTATAATTTGGTTGACGTCATCTTCCCACAAATAAAATGCGGCTCCAAATTTCTCGATTGTCAGCAACTTTACATTTTCCATCACCAATTGTCTTAGTTTGCAAAAATCACCACACATAAATTCGATGGGATCATACTCATCCGCATAAGTCGGTAGATCCGCTTGGAAAAAATCACTCATTTTTTCTTTAAACCACTCAATTATGGCTTCCCACTCGAATGTGCTTAAACTGATTCTGTTAAAATTACCATGTTTACACAGAATGATGGATGGTGAAAAATCTCGAGCTGGAGATAGACCAATTTTTATATGGAGAGAGTTCATTGGATATGTAGTTTCCAATAAACAATATACTTCATTTGTGGCTGCTGCTTCAAATTTTGCCAATACTCGATCTAATTCGGCGCCAGGACTAGGTGGTTGACCATCTTCATCGTAGTCAAATTCTATACTAAATTCACTGTTATCATCATCGAAATTAACAGGCTGACTGTCATAACCACTATCTTGAGAGCTCATCATCTTCTTGTTTCGAATACCGTGGACGAAATGGGTGTAAACTGAACATCGTAGTTTGTCTTAAATTTATACTTTTGTCATTCCCCACTCCTTGTGGTTAATTGTAAGCCTTTTTTAGAAAAGTGTATGTCTAGGCGGCGAATCGAAATATAGATCCTTAAACTATATTCGATTTATTTATCCAGCTGTTGTGTTTGCTATCCATTCCTAACCATTTCACATACATCTTATTGCCTTTTCGTCTGAGTACTTTTTCGACCAGGTATATGTCAGGGCTTGATGTTTTCTGCAATTCTTCTTCGTAAAAACCGCCACTAATCGGCGCACCTTGCATGTCTTCGAGCAAATACGTTATAGGATTTGTTATCTTAACTTGTACAATTTTAAATAATTCAGTAGTCCAATTGGGCGTGTATGCCTTTTCGAAGAAATGTTTTGCCTTTGATACACGTACAATGTCGCCAACTTTAAACTTTCGTGGACCGGCAATCTTTAAATGAGTATAACTTTTGTTTAAAATGGCTTTTTCGTTGGATTTGTTAACCTGAGACGGTTTGTATCCTGTTTTACTGTGTTTTTGTGTTGTTGTATTCCTCGGTGATTATGGGTAGAGCATCTAACCATTTGTACGATCCACGTAAACTGAAATACTTGTACAACTTTGCTTTCAACGTTCTAATAACTCTTTCGCAAATAGCAGCTTTTTTGATCGTGTAGGTGCTGTAATGATTAATTTCATGGTTTTTCATTAAATTTTGAAATTTTCTGTTGTAAAATTCGGTTCCCTGATCAGATTGTAAGTTTTTTGGGACTCGTCGAGTATGAGCGAGAATATCCGAAAATGCCCGAGTAATTTCCTCACCAGTCTTCGTTTTTAGAGGACGTGTCCACACAAATTTTGAAAAACAATCAATTACAACTAGTATTAGTTTGTAATTTTTATTTTGATGTGCATAAGGACGCATTTCAGCCAAATCCATTTGCCACAAGTCATCGATTCCTTTGATTATTGTTCGACGACGAGGATAGTTTTTTCGTGCTGGTTTATGCAATTCGTTCACCACCTCTTTCTTTTCTTTAGACATTATTTTTTCATCGCACCTTCCACTACCTTAAGACGTTTGTCTATATCCCATGAATGAACGCTATCTACTATGCTTTTTATGATTGTTCCACTTGTTTTATCCTCTGTTCCATCTTTATATCGTACATCGTATGCTTTGCAACTGTTTCTGCAGCAGATTTTAGATTGTTCTCCATATCCTTTTTCAGTGTATTCAAATCATCTTTGATTATTTTTTGTAACTTTTGCTCGAGCAGTGGAACTGTAGTTTTATGAAGCTCCTTTCTCACATCGTTTAGTCCGATTGCTAAATCCTGTATGTCATTAGTTTTTTGCTGCAATTTTTGCTCGAGAAGTGGAACTGTAGTTTTATGAAGCTCCTTTCTCACATCGTTTAGTCCGATTGCTATATCTTGTATGTCATTAGTTTTTTGCTGCAATATCACACCATGTGTTTGAATTAATGGATAGTGCAGGTTACGCAACTCATTGATTTGTTTATCAACGTATTTTTTCGTTGCAGCATCGTCATTGTCTGATGGATCCTTGACATTGCAAATTTTCACATTTTCGGCATTAATATTTCCGTCAGACGTATGTGGAAATGTAACTCGTGCCACCTTTTGGACATTACTACTACTGTTACGAGAGTGATGACCGAATTTGTCGACACTCATAGTGGAAATGATACTGACATTCCCAGTTACTCTATTATATTAGCTTCTTTTAGTTCATTGATGATTGCTACGATTTCGTTGTCGAGAGATGTGTTGCCGGCGTCTTTCGAAGCCACCAATAGTTTAAGACGTTTAACTAACTCATTTGGATCATCCCAATAAATATACTCCATGGGAGCAGTGTTGTATGTTAAACGAGAGTCATCCAATCCCGTTCCTTTGGCCGTAGATGAAGATGATCGTGTTGTTGTTGCTGTTGTTTTCGTTCTGTGTTCGAGTTCTTTTTTGGATCGAGTTGCATGCTTTTTCATTGCTGCATCAGATGGTTTGAATAGAGGTTTAATAATAGAATGGTATTTTTCTCCACTAGAACCTTTAAGACGTCCTAAGGTATCCTGATGAATCTCTGTGTTTTTCAACAGTGATTTATACTTTTGTAAATCCTCATCATTATACTGTTCAGGGTTGGCATAAAATAAAAGTTGATATAGACCTGGCGTACCACCTAACCTACGTTCTTCTAAATCACGTTCTCGAATTATTATTATGTCTCCATTGCGTTTGTCAAAGTTTATTCGACGTTTTCCCATTATCCAGCCACTAATAGAATCGTAAAATGGTCCATAGTTTTTATCAATTTTATCGTCTTTTATTAAATATTCTTTTATGTACTTGTGACTTATTGAAGGATATTGATCGATATATTCGTCTGTGGCATCCATCGGAATTTCGATTGGTTCTTGAATAATGTTTTCATTAGGTACCGCTAGATCGGGCGCATCAAGAAATACATCATCATCATCACCATTCTCCTCCTCCCCCTCCTCCTTTTTCACTTCTTCTTCTTTTTTAACTTGTTCAAACTTGTTAGTGATAGTATGATGTAACGTTTTTGATGATTGTGCAATATCTTTGAGAGGTTTCGAGAGTGGTTTAAACAGTTTATTTAGGGACTCATCTTGTTCTGTTCGGCCTAATTTCAATGCCAAATATTTTTTGCGATTTGATCTAGCCAATTCGGCGACTTTCTTCTTGCGAAGGGCAATGGCAACCGTATCATCTGACATTGTGATGACAACTAACCAATTATCTTACAATTTTATATATTTATCAAATCCTTTGCGATATCGGCCATTATTGAGAGCAAAATCTTTTATAATTACCAGAGTACCATACCTATCACACCAACATTCAGAACAAATTTTTTTAAATTCATCAAATGACAAGTCTGGTGATACATGCTCATCAAATACATGCTTTAAATTTATCTCATCTTGCTTGAATAGTACAATCATGTTACAGTTGTCTCTAATTAACTGCTTCGGTATTTTTGAATATGTTTGGCATAAATAAGCGGCATCGATATCTTTATGTCTGCACATGGAATAATACTCGCGAATCTTTTGCTGACCATCGCATGCAACATCGTCAAATAAAAACACAGAGTGAGGTTTAGCTTCGCTGGGACTAATAATTTCTTCGTTGTCTTTAAATGGGTAATATCCTACACCTTTAACTTGCGCTATTACATCTTGCAGTAGTTGGTATTTCGGTTGAAAGAGGGATTTCGAATAAACATAGACATTTTTAAACTTGACGCCATTCGGATTGAATAGAAGAGATAGCATAACATTCGTTTTGCCGCACCCACTTGGACCGCAAATAATCGCTCTGAATGAATTCGGTAGTAATTTACCATGTTTACTGTTGGTTGTTTTTTGGACAATGTCCAAATTATCAATTGGTAGCGTCTGCTCTTGTTGAACGACCTTCATCATGTGGCAAGTGTAGTACATAAGTACGGTAATATATATATATATATATATATATATATATATATATATATATATATATATATATATATATATATATATATATATATATTATAGATGTCACCACTTGCATGGCATCAGTCCAATGTTGGTTGTTGAAGGAGGAGGTCTCGTGAACTCTCTAATTAATAAACTTCCAGTTGAACTACATATTCCTGGTTATCAGTATTGTGGACCTGGAACAAAACTAAAAAAACGTCTTGCACGTGGAGATCCAGGAATTAATCCATTAGACGCAGCTTGCAAACGACACAATATCGCTTATTCGCAGCATTCATCTCTCGAAGAACGCCACAAGGCCGATAAAGAATTGAAAGATAGAGCTTGGGAGCGCTTCAAGTCGAAAGACGCTAGCTTTGGTGAAAAAAGTGCTGCTTTAATTGTAACTGGCGGAATGAAAACGAAAAGAAAGTTGGGGATGGGATGCTCTCGTCGTCGTGCAAGACGGGGACGTTACTCTTTCAATCGAGATGTTGTCTCAAAAATTGCAAAGTCCATGAAAAGAGGAGCATCGTTAACAGATACTGCTTTGACTGCTGTACGAATAGCAAAATCCATAATCAAAAGACTTGGCGGTCGTAAAGAAGTTGATGTTCCACGAGTGCTACCACTAAAATCCGGAGGTTTTCTACCCCTCATACCTCTATTTGCGGGCCTTTCCGCTTTGGGGGCTTTAGCGGGGGGTGCAGCTGGGGTGGCGAAGACAGTAGTCGACGCTAAGAATGCTCAAAAGAAATTGGAGGAGGATATTCGCCATAACAGGGCAATGGAACACATCGGTTCGGGTCTGTACCTACGTAAGAAACCGAGCGGTGGATTCGGCTTATATTTGAAAAAAAACTTCCAATAAAGCTACCCAATCGTCCGCTATATGATGTGGAGATTGCACATTATGCGAAGATCCTTAAAATACCACATTTTCGAGGTGTTTTCATGAATGACGCTCTGCCTAGAGACGGTCCTCGACAACGAGAATGTGCAATAGTAAACTTGGATGTGTCCACACATAACGGAACACATTGGGTAGCATACAGAAAGATAAACAACAACGTAGAGTATTTCGATTCATTTGGTAATTTGAAACCGACCAAAGAACTTGTTAAGTATCTGGGTGGTGCACGTGCCAACATTTCCTATAATAACCATCAGTATCAAACATACAATCAAATTATTTGTGGACATTTATGCTTAAAGTTTTTATATAATGGAACCTACTAAAAGTACAGAACTGCTTATGGACCATATGTTTTACAAAAAATGTTTTACAGAATTCAGTGAAGAAGAACTAAAATACATACCGCTAGATTATATTACACGAACTGTACGACCTTACGAATTGTTACAAATATGGCATAAATTGCCTGAAGAATATCGAGGAGAATTTAACCTACAGATACTACTTCCCTGCTTCGTACATTATAACAGACCGGATTGGAGGACTCACTGGGATGGCCCACCTAATTCTCAAGCTTCATGTTATTTTTGTAAACTTGCTTTGGAACAAATAAAACTATTAAAGTAAATATTGTTGTTTTTTTTTTTTTATAATATAATAACCTATTAATACATTGACGTGAGTCAGTCATCATGTCGCAGTTGTTGAGAGTAGACAGCACCAATTACATATTCTCATTTCAACCTCCCACACCGATTGTGTTGGATCCGAACAAAGATTATGAGATAGCTCTTCGATTTTTCCATTCCTACAACAGTATACTAAACATTGAAAATACCAAGTTTTATTACTACAATGACAAAAACAAATTGCAACAATTTGATATCCCCGATGGATGTTATGAAATTGCCGATATTGAAGAATACATACAACAGAAATTGGGTGCTGATAATGTGCTTAAACCCGAAACGATATTTAGTCTAAAACCTAACCATAACACGTTACAGTGTCAAATTTTCAGCAAATATAAGATTTCGTTTAAGCAACCTGACAGTCTTGGTACAGTATTGGGATTTTCTCCTGCAATACTAAATCCAGGACAGACGCATTCTTCAGATCGACCTGTTAGGATTATTAAAGTATCTAGCATACGCTTTGAATGCAACATTAGTACCGGAGCCTTCGATTGTAACAGACCAGCTCACACGATCTACGAATTTGTCATACAATCAAATCCTGGGTACGCAATTGACGAAACTCCACACAATTTGTTGTATTTACCTGTTGTACCGCAACGAGAAATTACCAATATCACAGTGTTGGCTGTCGATCAAGAAGGACGACCTGTAAACTTTAGAGGAGAACAGAGCACATTGGTGCTGGAACTTAGATCAAGAGGGAAATGGGATTATTAATAAGGCAATCTACTGCCCATAGTACACCATTAGTTGAGCAACCGTCTAAGCGGCAACATCTTACGTCCTCATCTAAGCGGCCACATCTTACGTTTGCAAACAAATTATTTTTGCAATCACTTGGTTTTAAACTGACAAGATGACAACTATGTATGGAAAACGATCACGTTCAAACAGCATAATGCCACCAATATTTGATATTTATCGTAAGCCGATGTTTGACGAGTCGATTCGAAAGGCCGAATACCGAACATATGCACCATTCATCAAATCATTCAATTGCAATGACATTGTGGAATTTAGCATCAATCAAGTCGACTCGTTCTTTGCAATGAGCGAAACCTTGTTATGCATTAAAGGATCGCTCGCAATTAACGGAACTGGTGACGTTAAACTAGCAAATAATGTTGGTGCTTTTCTTTTCGATTCGTGTACGTACAGCGAAAGCGCAAGGGAGATGGAAACAGTGCGGGATCCTGGTATCGTAAGCGCTGTACGTGCTATGACATGTTATACTCAAGAAGATTCCGGTCATATGGCAATGGCAGGTTGGAATTACCCTAGGGATCCAATTCTACACGCTGCTTATCATTCATTCAACATACAGATGCCTCTTAAGCATGTGTTCAACATTTTCAATGATTATCCTTTGATTACGTGTGGCCGTCAAACAATAAGACTAGTTCGAGCTCGAAACGACAATGATTGCATAATTGTCAAAGAAAAAACTCAAGGCCAAGTTACAACTGTTAAGATTAACATTACCAATATTGAGCTCAGAGTCAAGCACATATTTCCCAATGATGATATTAAATTGGAACTTATGAAATCCATTCAACAAGATCAACCTATAGTTATTCCGTTTAGAAAGTGGGAATTGCATGAATTACCAGCACTTACCAAAGGCGCTAGACGTGAAGTTTGGGCTGTAAAACCTAGCAATGCAGTGGAAAGACCCCGTTATGTCATTGTTTTCTTTCAAACCAACAAACGTGACAAGAATTCAGCTGATCCCACCTTATTTGACAATGTCGATATTCAAAGTATCAGATTATCTTTAAATGGTGAATATTGGCCAAACGAGAGAATGCAGTTGGATTTTAGCAAAACTGACTACAATGAGGCCTATTTCAACTATACCGAATTTTATCCTAGCTACATACATTCCCAACAAAAGCGACCTCTACTCGATTTCTCAGCTTTCAAGAATCACGCATTGTTTGTCATCGATTGTTCGAAACAAGAAGAAAGCATGAAAGCATCCACTGTTGACGTAAAACTCGATATTGAAGCGAATAATGGTTTTCCCGAAAATACCAAGGCTTATTGCATTATAATTCATGATTGTGTAATGGAGTACTTCCCTCTCACCGAAATTGTAAAAAGTCTAAATTAGATGCATAAATTGTCAGTAGTGAACGAGCAGTCATCATGAGAGTAGCATTCGTAGACATTCAGGGATTCGATGTGGACGGATGGTTTGTTCCCAAAGAACTTACCATTGAAATAGGTTTTAAACGAAGTCATTACATCTTTTTGCCTCAGAAACCATTTAATGCGCTAAGTAATGGGGATAAGAAGACTGCCTCATACGTGGAGAAAAAACTGCTTGGAATTCGATACTCTGATGGGCAAGTAGAATTGTCCAAAATCAATGAAATACTAGAATCCAAGTTGTTGTATGCAGCAGATTACATCTACGTACGAGGAGAACAAAAAGCAGAATATTTGGATAAGAAACGTCACGTTTTTGGAGTTTTTCCCATTATTATTGATGTTTGCAAGTTTGATGGTACGCCTCGTGCTACTGGAAACGTTGGCCCTACTGCAAACCCATGTCATGCCGCTGGATTATTTTCATGCACCGAAAGAAATGTGGATCGTCTACGTCACTGGTTTGCCAATAACATAATACCATTGTAATTTTTGTATATGTATAAATAAATATATTAGAAATTAAACGCTTTTTTTTATTTAAAACATCTTTATTGATTGAGTCTTATATTACATGAAGATTCAAATTTTCTTCTTACAATTTCAAAAATAATTTTTAAAATTAAGATAAATACAGATGCTAATATTACACAGGACATTGTAAAGACATTATCTATTTCACTTTTCATATACTCGCTGGTTGTGTTGTTGTTGTTGTTGCTGCTGACACCCGTGGTGTTGTTGTTGCTGACAAACATGGTATTGGTTGAATACGTCTTAATGGATATGTAGCTGGTGGCAGTTTTCTACAGGCCCAGGTGTCTTGCTGCTGCTGCTGTAGATTCAACTCTTCAGGTTTCCACGTTTTGTTGTCAAAATGCAGGTTATCTAATTGTCTTGTAATATGTTTAAAATCCTCATATGATTTAATGTCGATCTTTAACCGATCAAGTTTTCTTTGAAATTCTATTACTCTATGTATGTACTCGATGGGATTCATATTACTACTAACTATGTCCTATGTAGAATGTCACATTTTATGTCAAGCAACATCTTGACTAACACATAACTGCCACGTTCTGCGTCGAATGTCACGTCCTGCGTTGAATGTCACATAACTGTCACGTTCTACGTTGAATGTCACGTGACATTTCACGTTCTACGTCAAATGTCACGATCTGCGTTGAATGTCACATAGCTGTCACGTTCTACGTCGAATGTCACGTGACATTTCACGTTCTGCGTCGAATGTCACGTCCTGCGTCGAATGTCACGTGACATTTCACGTTCTGCGTCGAATGTCACGTCCTGCGTCAAATGTCACGTTCTACGTCGAATGTCACGTTCTGCGTTGAATGTCACATAGCTTCACGAGTTTTGTTTTCCGGTGTACGTCTCGCGATTTAAATGTGTGGCCCATTGCCAAATGGGCTTTATTTGCCAGCATAAGCCTTCTATTTATTTCCGGTTCTTCTTCATTGCTTGCGACCAGATCCATTTCTAGGTATGTGAATCTATTCACATGTTCTATATCGTCAATAAAGGGTTGTTGCGCCGGTCTATTTGATCTGGTTTGTATGAGTAGTTTTGTTTTATTTATATTTACTGCTAGCCCTACTGCTTCTGCACTCTGTTTTAACTTAACGTAGGTCGCTTACGCTGCATTTACTGTTCTGCTCATTATATTTATATCATCTGCGTATGCTGCTAATTGGGTAGATTTGTTTGTAAGTATGTTATTTCCGCTCACCGTCAACCGTCTAATTACATATTCAAGAACAAGATTAAAGAGCGTTGGAGCCAGTCCGTCGCCTTGTTTCAGTCCTTGCGTTATCGTAAACGCATCAGTGATCTGTCCTTGAATACATAAATGTGCTTCTATTTCTGTCATCGTCATTTTCACTAGTCGTATTAATTTTGATGGTATGCCAAATTCTTCCAATATATTAGGTAGAATTGTTCTATCTTTTGAATCACAGGCTTGTTTAAAATCTACAAAGAGATTGTAAACGTCCATGTCATATTCCCATGCATTGGCTAGTATTTGTTTAACTGTAAATAGTTGGTCAATGGTAGATCTATTTTGCCTAAACCCTGCTTGATATTTTCCAATAACTTTTTCTTTTAGAGAAAAAAAAGTGAGAGGTTGGAGTCTTCGATTAATGATGCTTGTGAGTATTTTGTATCCCGAACAAAGTAAAGAGATGCCTCTATAATTCTTACACAACAGTTTGTCTCCTTTTTTATGAATAGGGCAGATTATACTTTTCTTCCATTGTTGGGGGATTTCTTCTTCTATCCATATCTCTCGTATTAGCTGGTACATCTGTTGTGTCAAATTCCTTCCTCCTTGCTTGAGTAGTTCTGCCGGTATTCTATCTATTCCCGGTGCTTTATGGCTTTTTTGTATGTGGATTGCCGTTTGGACCTCCTCTAGCGTTGGGGGTCTAGTTGATTCATTTTCTTCCCCATCTTCCCCCAGTTCTTGTTGTTGTACCTCCTGCCATGCCTGCTGCTGCCTCTATTGTTGTAATGGTGGTTGTGTCCCTTTGTTTAGTAATTCCTTAAAATATGTCATCCAGGTTCTCTTAATTTCATCCATATCGCTAATGATTTCATCCTTCTTATTTTTGCAGAGGCTAGTCTTCGGTTTGTATCCATGTCTTAGATGTTTGATAAATTGGTATGCACTACGTGTTTCGTTTTCCTTAAACTCCCTCTCTATGTTTAGTATCCGTTGGTTTTCGTACTTTCTCTTTTTCTACCTGCACACTTTATCTGCTCTTCGTATTTTGTTCTCAAGTTCTGTTTTTCTCTCTCTAGTACGTCTGAGTATGTAATTCTTATGTGCTTCGTTTCTTTCCTGTATAGCTTGTTTGCATTCTTCATCGAACCATGTTTCTTCTCTCCGTTGTGTCTTTGTTCCTAGGACTTCTTTCGCTGTGTTGAGTATGATACTGCTTATAGTGTTTCATTGGTTTTCTATTGTGGAGTGTGTTCTGTTTTCTTCTAGTAATTTTTCATCCACTGTTTTCTCAAATCTTTCTTGTACCTTAGAGACTTTTACCTCTATCTATATCTCTACTGTACCTCTATCTACATTCGCTACTCTAATAATCTGTTTCACTCTTATTATTGCATTCTTCATAGGTGGTAACTAAAATTGATATGAAATCTAGTTCCAGATAGTGGCGAAAATTATTTTACAGTCAGATCAACATAACTCTGTATATATAACAATAAAGTAGAAAATTAGTATTTTTACAAATATTAGCACTGTTCAAACAAATCGTAATAATCGCTTGGGAAGATGGAATAATGCCACTTTTGGAAGACATCGTTGAGAAAAGGCAGATCCAAAGTAATAAAGTTATTTCGACTATTATTAAATAAAACTGTGTTTTCCTTTTCAAAAATAGTGAAAGGTAAGAAATTCAGATTGAAAGATTCGTTCCATAAATAGATTTTTTTTTAGGTTTCATAAATAGGTTTTTCATTTTATATTTAGTAGTAATAAAAGTTTATTTTGATTTGATTATTTAACCTCATTACGTAAGTTTGGTTTGGTATGAGTCATTTTCGCTGTAAGTCGAAATATCAGAAATTGACTAATGCTGTATACCAAAGTTTTACTGCTTATTTGTTTAACAAAACACAGACTGTCAAATGTCACTACAAATGATTACCAAAACCTTAAAAATAACAAAAAACTCATGAGTATTCCTTAGTTTTTATTAATTTATTAAACAAAAATATTAACGTACACCATAATTTGAACTATACTTTTTTTTTAATTTCCATGTAACTTATTCAAATGTTTTTTCCTCTTAAGTCTCATTGCCAGATCTGCGTTGTCAAGAAGATGTATGACCTCTACATTTCCGATTGGCAAACTTTTCAGCGGTCTAGCAATAAAACACCGATAAATTTTATGTTTAAAACTTTCACAAAATTTATTATAACTTATTATCACTACAGCCATTTCGGCAGAGTGCCTTTCTCAAGTAATCATGTAGAATAGAAGGTGAAGTGCGCACATAGAATCTGTTTTTATATTATTGAAAGCCCTTTTGTGTTCTATTTTTCGTTTGTTAAAATTTCTACCAGTTTGAACGATGTAAGTTTTTGGGCAGTAACCACATTTAAGTTTGTAGACAATTTTGGCTCTTGTTGTCTTTTGCCTTAGTTTTTGTTTGTTTTAAAAGCTGTTGTTATTCCTTTCTTTTTTAGGTGTTTGACTATTTTTCTTAATATCTTGCCTACATATGTAATCGATCAGAAGGTGTAGTTGTTTTATTTGGTAGTGGAAATACTAATTTCAGCGCGTTCTTAAGTAGTTTTTGATTTAAAATTGTATATATTGGTTGTTTATTGTACCCATTGTTTGCTGCTATTTGCTTAATGATATTCAGTTCTATCCCGAAGTTGTTTTTTGACATGGAAATTTTATTAATCTATACAACATACTATGGTAGGCTGATAAATTGGTATTATATAGGATGTTATAATGAATTGTGTATAAAAATATTGCAAAATCAATAAGAAATCTGATAGCAAGGGTCATAGAGGGCCCTATTATAAGTCCTGTACTGTTATTTGAATAGTTTGATTATTAAATTCTAAGTAGTCCTAATTTATGCAAATTTCCAAAAGATGTAATAATTGGATTTGTAAAAAACAACTCCGAGAAACACAGATATAAATATCATTAAGCAAGTAGCAACGAGCAATAAACAATGGGTACAAAGAACAAACAATCAATACATTTTTAAATCAAAAACTACATAGGAAAGCGCTGAAATTACTATTTCGACCACTAGGCAACAACTCAGTATTTATACCTTTTGTTTGATTACACATACAGGGAAGATATCAACGAAAATACCCGAACGCATGAAAAAAGGAATAATACCAGCTTTCAAAAAAAAAAACAATAACTTAGTCAAATATATTAAGAACAACAAGCACCAAAAGAAGAAGCACCTCAACGGTGGTGTGTACAAACTTAAATGTAGCGACCACCCAAAAACTTACATTGGTCAAATTTGTAGAACTTATAACAAACAGATAGCAGAACACAAAAAGGGCTTTCAATAATATAAAAACAGGTTCTACATACGCAATTTAGCTTTTAGAGCACATTTATTTTTTTAAGGACAACTCTCAAATTCTTTGCATTCAAAATAATGGCTTTAAGCTATCTTTATTGGAATAAAATAGATCACTCCTTTCGCCGAGCGCCACACTCTACCTGACAAACATTGTCAATGTTACTCTTAGACTCTGCTACTTTCTATCCCCATGGAAAGAAGCAAACACGATTATGCTGCAAAAAAAGGCAAACCCAGGACCTATCTACACTGTTGTAGGCCGATTTCATTACTTAACGTCTTGGCTAAGGTCTTCGAGAGGATCCTTAAGGAGAGACTCATAGATTTCACCAAGGAACATAATATCATCCCAACATTCCAATTCGGTTTTTGAGAAAAGGTCACTTAACCTCAATGGCATTGACAGAAATCGTCACACACCTCACTCAAAGTCTAAACGAAGGCAAACTTTCACTAGGCATTTTTCTGGATATTCAAAAAGCCTTCGACCAAGTTTGGCATGCTGGACTGGTCAAGAAACCACTGAACATGGGCCTGTCATTTCCATTCGTTAGACTTATCCATTCGTATGTCACTCAACGTAAAATCACTGTAAAGATGTGAGGTCATTTCTCAGCCACTTTTACTTCCGCAGCAGGATAGTTGGCACCTATACTCTACACTATATACAACAGTGACTTCTCTAACCCACGAGCCACTCGCAACCTCACTTTACTCTACGCAGACGACATTGCTCTTGTAACAACATCTCGAGACACATATGCACTACTATATTTGCTAAAAATCACCTTGACTCGGTCGACAGGTGGTGCGGGAGATGGAGAGTAACATCCAAGCCTAATAAAACTCAAATGATTCCCTTTAGACACCCCAATCTCAGCAGATGCAGTACATACAATGTAGCCGGAAGAATCGACCTCAGACTCTGGGGTGACCGACTTAAACTCCATAACCAGGTTAAGTACCACGGTGTGGTATTCACAGAAACACTAAACTGGAGGCCTGATCTGGCTGCAGCCTATAACAAGGTAAGCAGAAGAGTCGGTTTACTCAACACCCTCTGTGGTAAGTTCAGACGGACACACTCACGTACACTTATACACACATACAAAACATTTATCAGGCCGATGATTGAATATAGGTCTAGTCTTTATATTATGTTCAATCGCCGCCTTACACAACAACTGCTGAAATTGGAACGGGCAATCCTGCGTAGAGTAAACAACAATCGGCACGACTATCTTTCCCTCCTCATTCATTAACTGTCAAATATCCAGTCCATCAATGAGAGGCTCTCCTATTTGAGCAGGAGGTATACAATCAAATCCATCTGTGGCTAAAACTTCAGAGCCTAAAATATCATCAAAACTACCTGCTAATCCTTCGGCAGTGCATTCAACAGACACCCTAAACGCAAACCCACATTCCCACCCTCCAAATTGCTGACCCTTGCCAGCAACCAACTCCCTGATGAATACATTGATATCCTGGAAGCAAACTGCACTCTATTATCGCCGTAATTATTAAATTTCTCACTTAGAGCTTGCCATGACAGCGAGGGATTAGTTTTTTGTGGTTTCCCGATCCCACTGCACAATTATAGCTGTCTATTGTCGAGGCTACAGCCACAGCTGCCCTCTCCGTGATTTTAACTTTATATACTTACTAATCAAATTCAGTCACAATTCATAACTATATAATTTCTTACTATTAAAATTCTGAAACAGACCATTTTAGCTCAACATCCTTTCGCCTCTGACCACCCTGGATACCACCTCCTCCGCAGGACACAGCCACCGAAGCGTACCACCAGTGAGCACAAAGCAGCGACACATGCCCACCCCAGAAAAAACAAACCACGTCCTGAAGAGATGATCCACCTAAAACAGGACAACAAAATTATCAACAAAAGTTGAATGAGAGAAAAGAGAATCAACAAAAAGCAAAGAACAACGAGCCAATGAAGCTAAAAATAGATCACTTGAGATAGGCATTCTGCCGAAATAACTGTAGTTATATTAAATAATAATAAAATTTGTGCAAGTTTTGAAAACAAATGTTTTCAGTGGTTTATTGTTAGATAAGATGAATTTCCATCAACTATCAGTCAAATCGATCACTCATAATTTGTGAATTATCTACATAGTTGCAAACTTTTGTTTAGAATCAAATAAAAAATTCTATATAATATTTGTTTTAAATGATATTTTTTTTAATAAGAATTGAACAGCTATGGGGAAAATGTTGCAACTAAGTTGGGTGGCTCACCATCATTTAAATCTTTAAAAACAGATTAATACAAATATTGATAACCATATTTTATATACTTTTTTTGATGTAATAAAGTTTTATTTTTACTTTTAAACGTTTATACTCCTGTATTTCACACTCTGTATACTGACCTATCATTATGGTGTTATAACCTTTAGCACATCCAAGAAAAAACTATGTAGAAATTCAATTAAAAATAATTTTAATTGACTGTTTAGGCGATATTTCGTATCTTTTATATCCACTAATATAAAACAACCGATGCGGGATAACGACTTGAAACGCAAAGAAAAATAATTGCCCATAAATTTCTCTTGAAATCAGGATTTTAAAACAAATAGTACCTGTTTTATCTCTTCACGCGGACAGGTGCAGAAACTTGCTGTCATAATATTTTCTATAGTCAACAGAGTTAAACTGTCTCGCAGGTGACGAAGTCATTTAAGACAGGTGTAGAAATTTCTTACTAATATCCAAAAGTAATTTTAAATTTATTTTTATTCCCGTGATTTCAGATAAGAAATGATTATTGTTTCAACTGTTTACAAATTAACCTGCGTTTTATGTTAAAGGACAAACTTGAAATTTTTTCAATAAGGTAGTTATTGACTTAATGAGTTTTGGTAACAAGGCATCCTTCGAATAAAGAATACAAACATATATATCTATTATCCTTTAAAAACTAATGATACCGTAGTTAAAACGGGTAAAAATATGCTCTATTTAGAAACAACAAGTTTGTTCAAGTTTGTTTTTTATTATAAAAAGCTCAAAATCGCACTAGATTTTTCTTTTTATGTCGACTTTTAATTTGATAGTCTCTAAACAGCTTAGAAATTTTATCAGTATATTTTTCTGATTTCCTTCTGTGATATGATTTACAAGAGATAATCCCATTTCTGACAACTAATATTATGTTTTGCAATCTGACTTTACGTAACTATAAAATGAAGATTTTTAAAAAGTGTTCAAAAAAACAGCTTCGATAATAAATTGGACGTGGCTAGATATCCTGTACCTAAAGAGTTTTTGTAGGTGTCGAGTTCGGTGTATATGTATTAGTGTTGCCCAAAATCGGTCTTAGAAAAGAAATAGCTGCTCTCTAATCATAAAATAATCTGGCATTGCTACGCCGACAGTAATATCGTATCGAAATTTTTTAAAAATATTTCTCCTTAGCTAATAAAAAATATGACACTTATTATTACGGACACCCACTTAATAATTCATTTTTTTACCATTATAATTTAGTTAGAAGGAATCTAAATAAACAAATCTTATCGGCGTAAGACTAAACATTGTTTCTGCTGAGTGTGCGATGAAATCATTCGGTTAAACCAAATTTGCTGAAAGAGCGTGACTAATATTCAAAAGTAACGAGACAAATGAATAACAGATAATGTCGGTTACCGTGTAAACAAAATACCGAAATATTTAGAATAACGAAGTAACGATATATAATTCTCGGTTTGTTATTAGATACCTAGGGTATTGAATAGTAACGGACATTTATAGTGGTAGTTACTTTTTCGACATTACTAAACTTCATTTGACAAGTTTACAATTTGACATGGGGGACAAAGATTCAAAATAGTTTTAGTCGGAATAGTGAGCGTTGGAATTATAGATCTAAAAGCAAATTTGATGAGTTTTTCGAAATAATTCATGCATCCCAAATTGCTTTGTTTAAATTGTGCCCACATAAAAAGGTTAAAATGAAAATGAAAAACAGAAACACTTCAGGTTTAAGGAAGCATCTTATATCTTTTCACAAAAAAGAATTACAAATATTTCTTCCTGAAATATTTGTATTCTGGTCCCTAAAAAAATGTTGCTACTACTTTATTTTGGTAAACTAATGTACTTATTAAGTAGATATCTCCTTAATTTAAAATAACTTCTTTTGATTATCATTGCTTTCTTACCTATTCTTTATTTTTTCAAGTTAGTTTTTTATATAAAAGTAGAGCTAAGATTGTAATAACATTTATGTTGCTTTAATAAGTGGATTATAGTTTGTTATCTTATCACCTAAAGAATATGTGCCCTTGATACCTGTATGTGGATTTTTGCCACGTACCAATCTTTTTTAAGATTTCCATTTCATATATGGTGGAGGTCCATCAATACCTTTCTAGACAGAAAATGTTCTTTAAAATACAGTTAAGTTTATGTCATTAATTTGGTTTTTTTGTGTTTTAACCATGTTTGATTGACTTTTGTGGGGCATGGTAGATAGCTGGGTTAGTTAGAGCATAGGCAAGGATCGCTTAGATCGTGGCTTCAAACTCCCCTAGTAACGTTTAATAAATAGCAATAGGCTAATGGGTAACTGCAAGACTTGCAAGACTCTTGCTGCAAGACCAAGACCAAGACCAAGACTGGGAGTGCAATACCAAGACCAAGACCAAGACCAGGTGTATTGGCGCAAGACCAAGACCAAGACTGTCTTAGTCTCGTCTTGTTCTTGCATTTGGGCAACACTAATATGTAATGTATATTCAGTTACATGTTGATAAAAAAATAATATATCTCTTGCAACAATATACAATTGTGTTTTACGAAATAGTGCAATCTCGGAAACCTCACAACTATCTGAAATTGGAGCAGATTCAACATTTACTTGATTGCATGCATTTTTGCATTCAACGTCAGTCTAAAGAAAGCATCAGTCAAACCGGAACTGAACGAGTTAAGTTCTGTGTGTGTAAGTATTGTAATTTTGTTAAAATTTTTGGGTATAAACAAAACTGTTTTACCTAAAATTTGAACCACATAGTTAACAAAACAACGACAATCGTAAAATAATATTGAAACCAAATCAAAGTGAGTAATACATTCTTCTTCTTAGCCTTTTGTCATCCATGTTTGGACATAGGCCTCTCCCAACTCCTCCCTACTTTCGTAAGGTCTCCAATGTTGTATTGTAGTATTCCAACGTTGGTCTTTTTGTCTAGCAGTGTAGTCCGCGAAGCTCCATTTAAGTTTGGCAATTTTTGTTGCTATGTCCTTGACTTTTATTTTGGGTCTTACCCAGTCGTTCCTCTTTTTATCTGACAGTCGTATACCTAACATTGCTCTTTCCATTGTTCTTTCTGTTGTGGCTAGTTTATTCATGTTTGCCTTGGTTAGGGTCCAGGTTTGACATCCATATGTCATGATTCGAAGGATGCATTGGTTGAACACTTTGCTCCTCAAGTATTGGGGTATTTTGCAGTTCTTAAGTATCCAACTAAGTTTTCCAAATCCTGCCCATGCTAGTCTTGCTCTTCTAGTAATTTCCGCACTTTGGTTCTCTTTGTCAAGTCTTAGAATTTGGCCTAGGTAGATATATTCCTGGATTTGTTCTATCACACTGCCATTTATAGCTATACGTCTGGCGTCATCTGTGTTTGTAATTATTTTTGTTTTTTTCATATTTATTTTTAGGTCGACGTATTGGGAAGTGGCTACTAGTTCCCCCATCATAATTTGCAGTTTCTCGAATGTGCTCGATATAATCACTATGTCGTCAGCGAATCTGAGGTGGTTTAACTTGTTGCCATTAACGTTAATGCCATAGGTTAACCAATTTGTAGTTTTGAAGACAACTTCTAGGGCTAGGTTAAAAAGTTTTGGCGATATTACGTCTCCTTGTCTCACTCCCCTCTTAATGGGGATGGGATTTGTATTTTCATCTAGTTGTACTATCATAGTTGCATTTTCATATATATTATGTATTAGTTGCCTATTTCTCGAATCTATTCTACAATTATTAATAGCTTGTTCTATGGCCCACATCTCGATACTATCAAACGCCTTTTCATAGTCGACGAAGGCAATAAATACGGGTAGTTGTTATTCGTTTGCCTTCTCTATCAATGTTCTCATTGTCAGAAGATGGTCTAATGTACTATATCCTTTGCGGAAGCCAGCTTGTTCAACCGGTTGGTAATTGTCCATTTTGTAGGTTAACCGGTTATTAATAATTCTCATAAATAGTTTGTATACTTGACTGAGCAACGATATAGGTCTATAATTCTCGTAGATCACATTTGTCAGCTTTTTTGTGTGAAAGTATTACTAGACTCTTATTCCAGTCTTTAGGGATCTTGCTATTATGGAGACATCTATTAAATAGCTCTGTTAGTACAGGGATTGTTAATGTCTTGCTTGTTTTCAAGAGCTCGGCAATTATACCGTCGTGTCTTGGAGCTTTATTATTTTTTAGCTCTTTTTATTTCGAATCCCTTTATATTTGGTAGTACTTCTGATCCCACGTTTTTTATTTTTCTTTTGACGTTCTCCTTTGTTGTTTCCTTAGGCTGATCTTGCGAGCTGTACACGGATGTGTAAAAGTCTTCTACAATATTTGTTATTTTATATTTGTCCTTCTTTTCCTTATTGTTGGCGTCTTTAATTTTGATGATTTTTTGAACTCCCAGTGCGGATCTTACACATTTTAGGCCTCTGTTGTTTTCAATGACTCGCTCTATTAAGTTCTCGTTCCATTTTTGTATGTCGCGTTTTAGTTCTTTTCTAACTGTTTTATTAAGTTCTCTGTATTCTTGAGTATGGCGTTTGTTTTGCGCTAGTAGTTGTCTTCTTTCCGTCATTAGCTGTTTAGTTTCATTGTTTATTTTGTCTTCTTTAGTCCTTGTTCTCTTTGCGACCTGTAGTCCTGCTGCGCGAAGGTTTTTCTAATACATACAGTAGTTAATTTACTCTATATCAGTGGTTCCCAACCTTTTTCCCATGATCGCCCCCTTAGACAAGTTTCACCAGTTATGAATACTACAATCGCCCCCCCTGCCCCCACCCAATTAAATTGAAACAAATAATGAGTCTATACAAAAGGTAAGTATCCATATTTATTTATTTTTACATTTCGTAAAATGATAAATGGTTATATGTGTGTAAAAGAATTGTTAATGGCTTCCTTGGGCCTGGTGTCCCTCACATAATCTCTTTATGTCTGGCTCAATGTTGTTCAATAACAACCTCAAATCCCCTCTTTCTATTATGTCGAGCCTATTTCTTTGTCTGTTTTTCAATATACACACAGAACTAAAACCTTTCTCCACTAGATATGTTATGGGGAATGCCAATAATAATAATTTGATTGCATTCCACAAGATTGGATACACTTCTTTTATCCGCGGCCAAAATGTTTCGTACCCACACTCCCGAAACAAACTTTCAATTTCAATATCTTGTCTCAAATCAATCAAGCTTTCTTGAAGAGAAGGACATACCGTTGAAACTTCCACGCTGAAAGGATTGATAAACCAAGTTGGCACTTTTAGACTAGTCAAGTCTTGGAATCGGGACTGCAGATCTTCTTTCAGTGTTTAAAGGTCGAGGCAGTATGTTTGAAGATCCTCAGAATCACCACAAGAAGATTTCAAGTTGGGGAATTTGGTTAGATCTCTTCTCTGCATATTTTCTTCAAAAATAGATAGTTTGCCAATGAATGATCCGACTACTCCCTTCGCTTTGGCCATATTTATGTTCTTCCCCTGTAGTTGCAGGTTCATTTCATTTAATTTTTGAAAAAAATCTGATAAATAAGCGATGTCATTTCGCTTCTCTTGTAGTTATGTACTTAGTGTGGGGTCAGTAGTATTAAGAAATTCAATAACAGTATCGATGAGACTGAAGAACCGCCTTAAGCAATTGCCTTTAGAAAGCCAGCGGACTTCCGTATGTAGTAGTAATGTTTTAAATATCACATCATTTTCTTCACAAAGTGTACGAAATATTCGATCATTCTTTGGTTTTGCTTTAATTTTATTTACCGCATCTATGACAAGTCAAAGAGAATCGTGTAACCTCCCACTTAAATTCTTGGCAGCCAAATGCTCTCTGTGAATGACGCAGTGAACACACAAAATTCCAGGTACTGCTTGTTTTAGATGTGCAATAAATCCCCGATGGCCTCCTGTCATTGCTGCTGCACCGTCAGTAGCACAGGTGAAACCTCTTTTTCCTCAAAAAATCTCTTTACGACCTCAAATATGAAAGATCCTTTTGTGTCAGTAATCAGACTTCTAACAAACAGCATTTCCTCGGCCATTTCTCCATTGTCGTCAATGAATCGGACATATCATAGCAGCAAAGCTGTGCTCTCAGGGTACTCTCGTCAGGTTGCACAGTAAACTCTCTGCTTTTCAATTTGTTGCAGAGAACATCTTCACCGTCCTCTTTAAGTGATCCATAAGCCGAGACGGCTTCACGGCTTCGTTTGACAAAGATTTTGCACAAATGAGACACAATGGTAGATTCTTATTTCCTGGCAATTCAATGAATCCATATTTCAAATTCTCCGTTGAGTACTGCCGGCACTTTTTTTTAGGTGCTGACATTTTGAGAGCAAAACAAAAGAGTAATTAATTACACCTTATTGAGAAGGCAAAGAATAAAAACACTATCTCGCAATTCTCAATAAATAATTATATTGCCACGCGTCGACGTCTCTGTCCGAATTCTAACATTGTGACTATAATGATTCTAATATTGTGACGCCTCGTGTTCGATAAGATAAGTGGTTATGTCCGAATTGAAAGACAGACTTAACAGTTTCACAAATAAATCACAGTATCTTTATTAAAATAACAATTCACTGAACACAATGACTGTCAGTTGAAACAAAACAACTTTATATACCACACTACAAAACTAGGGAACGAAAGAGTCCACATTTAAAGTGACGACAACCGACAAACGTACTTCTCATCATTCTTATTTCACTTCTCTCTCTTTCTCTTTTGTGCGGATGATCGCACAATACGAAAGCTCGATCAAAGGAGAATGCAGAATTCGTTATAATGTATAATTATAACGATAATGTATAGAATTAAATTGTATTATGATTCATAGCTCTTTGTGACTAGACGAGATGTTTGTGTTATTATTACCTGCATTGGTATACATATATTTACTTTTTATTATCCTATGGATATCCGATCGAAAGTATTGTATTTTTGTTCTCTTTTCTTATTTTTCTCAATTACCCATTTCTCGTTTTCCGGATGCTAAACGCCCCCCTTATCGCCCCCCATATCGCCCCCTTCGCTCTATCGCCCCCCTGAATATCTCAAACCGCCCCCGGGGGGCGATCGCCCCCAGGTTGGGAATCACTGCTCTATATTATTTTGAAGATCTAACCAACAAAGATACTATTTCTCTTAATTTTATTAAATATTGTTCTGTAATAGGAGTGATTAAACTATCCCAGTTTCACATGTTACTTCTGTCATATCTGTACCTGTAAGTACGTACCCAAAGAAAGAACAGGCTATAGTGTTCTATCCTAGTGTCCTTATAACACTATAAAATTCTTTTTATTACGCATTAATTGAGCAAACTAGTATTGCGGCTCTAAGAGCCAGATGCCTTTGTAAATATATGGAAAATCTTGAAAGTTTATTTACAAGAGAAGTTATTTTTTAGATGAAAATTGGATTTACTCCAAAGGAAATAAAATAAATTCTTGGCAAGACAATAGCACCAGAAGTGTCCGAAAACCAGGAGGTTATGATGGTAAACGTTTTGTAATTGTTAATGCAAACGATTTGTTTCAAACGTAGCTGATTATCATGGAGAAATGAACAACGAACTTTTTACTAAGTGGATAAGAACACAATTATTACCATTGGTTGCAATGGATAATGCGTCTTACCACAGTGTGCTTTTAAATAAACAACCTTAACCAAATAAACAATCAACTACTTAAAGGAAAGATGAAATTATTAGTTGGTTGATAACAAATAATATTAAAAATGACCCACATTTTTCTAAATCTCAATTGCTACAAATAGCCAAAAATAACAGAAAAGTAAATATATATGTAATTGACGAGTTGCTCCGAGAATATGGTCATGAGGTGTTAGGACTGCCCCCTTATCACTGAGAATTTAACGCAATAGAATTAATTTGGGCAAATAAAGAAGTACAAACAAAGAAGTACTGAAGGGGGTTGGTAAAGAAACATAAATAATCACCACTATACAAAGCAGAAAACTGGAATACCTAGGCCACGTGATGAGGGGACCAAAATATGAAATTTTGAGACTCATAATACAGGGAAAGATTCAAGGAAGAAGGTCTGTTGGCCGAAGGCAGAACTTATGGTTGAAAAATCTACGTGATTGGTATCAATGCAGATCAATTAATTTGTTTAGAGCAACAAGTTCAAAAATAAAAATAGCCATTATGATTGCCAACATTCGTAGGGAGATGACATTCTAAGAAGAAGAAGAGCAAATTGCAAGTCGTATTAAAATAAGTATATTGGTATAGATGGGTATGGGCTCTCAGATACTGCTGTTTTAAATATGTGGAATAAGGCACTGGAACAATGTAATGCAGATATTTGGGAGAAATGTGTCAGACATACTAATGAAATTATCAAAAAATGGTATATTCTACACAAGAGTATGATGAATGTTCACATTCAACCAATTATAATCAATCCTGCCGATAGTTCAGATCATTCTTTCATTTCAGTCTTGTTTGAAGACATATTTGGTAATTTTTCTAAGAATATGCTATGGTCTGGAGCGTTATCTACTATAATTATTAGGAAGGGTTCGGACAAATTTTTTAATAGTTGATTTTCAAACCGCGATAAAAAATTTGCTTGATTAATTTTTTCATGGTAGTCAAATATAGCCCATTAGGAGGAAAATATAGCCTGTGCACCCTTAATGAATTCATTATCATTACCACCATGAAGAATAATATATCTACAAAAACAATTATTTCAGCACCTTCATGTTTCAATAAAATAATGGTTATATATTGTGGTGAATATAAATATATTACGGTTTTCCATCAGTTTTAATAGATTTTACACATATTTTATTCTCATCTTACCATAAGCGACTTATAGATCTAGAGATCAAGTTTCATCTATAAAAATTAACTTGTACAGTTTTTCGTGTTTATATTTTTTATATAATCTCAAAGATTCTGCTCTCTTCACAGCAATATGAGATTGTTCCATCAGTCCTCGCCTTGGATCATCTCTTAGCCATTTAAAACCAATGTTTTTTAGATAACCACTAAACAGATCTTTTTCTTTTAATTGAATCTCGCACGATGGTTAGTAGAGTAACTGGACGAGTAGGAAATAAAACTTACTCGCCACTTAGATATTTGGGACCTACGTTACTCTAAAACTAAGGCTTCCAGGAAACTGGAAGGGTGTGTAGTCTTAAGGGAGTTCGAAAAATCCGACTGGTTAGTAACTACACTGGTGCGCGGACTCAAGGATCCAATAGGGATCAGCCAAAGCTCGAACATGGCGCACACTACCAATCGGATACACCCTGTACAATCAGCAATCACTATTCGCCGAATCAGAGTACGTGCTCTAACAAGTGCCCGTATTTTTGATCCAACGAATATGGATTCCCAGCTCTACCAACGAGGAGGTTTGTACTAGGATGGTTTTATGTGATAAAGATGAAACACGACGTTCACCCGAACGCAAATATAACTGAAGAGCCGCTTGAGGAGATTTGGAAGACTCTTCCGCACACTACTTCAGCCAATTACGTCTGGCGAACGACGGGCCAAGCAAAACCACAATTGCAGAGCCATAAATGGGTCAAAGACACATGAGTGACAAAAGGATGAGTTACAATTCTGACTTTTGAGTCCCCAGACAAAGACGAGTATTAGTATGGTTGTAGTGTTGATAACTCAATTTTTGAAAAATTTGCACTTGTGTCACTGTTTCCCTAAAGGTGAAATATATTAAAAATATTAATTGTTTTTAATGTAATTCACTCGATGTGTTTGTATTTCTCAACATTAGGTAATATTAAATCTTCTTAACAATATTAACTTTGTTGTTGTGACTATTTTAAAATTTATTTATTACCGTTCTATATTCATGTTTATACTAGTAATAGTCGGTATGAGGTGCTAGCTGTTTAATGTTACGTCCATCAATTTCCTCAATAGTAAAAAAGAATAAACACTTCAATAAAAAAGAAGAATATGTGTACTTAGTACGCACTTGTGAAGTTATACTTCTATTATATGATTTCAATGAAATAATTATATTTTAAAGATTTTATTTGTATTTTTTTAATGCTAAATTAATTTAAATACTTACTATTTTCCAAAAAAGCCCTTAAAATAATATCAAGAATTAAAACAAGGCAACAACGCGAGGTGTTTCACAGCTACGTGGTTCCGTAGCGGTTACTTATCCAAATCATAACCGCGTTAATCACTGCTGTTATGTGAAAATAGAATAAAATTGTTACAAAAGTAATTATTTTGGCAGATTGTACAAATAATATTAAGATTACTTTTTAATCTTCTTTGCATCATACTTTTATTAACCTATTCCTCACGAATACTAATCCAAATACACAAAAATTATACTTAATAAACAATATATTTAGTAACTTTATCTTTATAAAATACGTACACCGGGATAATAGTCATTTCGTAATTATAACATTGACAGTAGTAGGTATCAATGTTAATTATCTACACATAGACGTACGTTTCATTTAATATTTTGGTTTAGCTTGTTTGAAAATGAATCGTGACGCACGGGAAAAGATAAAGTGGACGTACTTATATAGACCAAATCGGTATAAGGATGGGGATGACTGAAGAGAAATTCTTGAGGAGGCTAGGCCCATGTAGGGTTGCAAAATCAGAATAATAATGATGATGATGTTGTTTATTTATTATTTTACTATAGTAGGGTGCCTGGTTCAGACAATTAAAGATGGGTATGTAAATTAGAAAGAACTTGTGAACTTATCCGTTTAGTTAATATGATACCATTCATTCAACCGTGATAATCTACAGTCAAGGATTTGGAATAAAATAATGAACTAGCGTCTAAAATAAAACCTTTTGCTAAAACGGCATAAACCACAATAAATATTTTTCTCTTTTAACCACCTGGTTTTCATAAATTTCTGCTGTTGTTATCCTGCCACGACATCATTTTATTTCCCTTAGGAAAAATCCATGTTTTGTGGCAAAATACAATATCTTGTGGCAAAATACAACAACACGAGATGCACTGTTTGCAGTAAGTGTTCTTTCGCAGAGATGCTTAGATATAAATCAGGAAGTATATGCCCGTTTCATTGATTTTGAGAAGGCATTTGACAGAGTGCAGCATAATCGGCCTAAATAAATTTTATTAAATAAAAACATAGACAGTAGAGACATTAGAATCATATGTAACCTCTATTGGAACCAAACAGCAAAAGTGAAAGTTGAAAATGAACTAACCGAGGATATACAGATTCGCCGTGGGGTTCGCCAAGGGTGTATTTTATCACCCTTGTTATTCAATTTATACAGTGTAGCCATCTCAGAATTAGCGCTTGCCGAAGTCAGTGAGGGCCTTATAATAAACGGTGAGCCACTTAATAACATAAGATATGCTGACGACACCGTCCTTCTGGCAGGAACACTAGAAGAACTGCAACACCTTGCTGAACAACTTAATATATATTGCAACGATTATGGACTAAAAATAAATTTGAAGAAAACCAAGTTCATGATATTTACAAAAGCACAAAACATTAAAGTTAAGCTAGTACTAGATAATACAGAAATTGAACAAATATCTTCGTACAAATACCTTGGAGCATGGATCACAGAAGATACTGATCAGACAAAGGAAATAAGATGCCGCATTGAAATTGCACGGTCAACTTTTAATAGATTGAGAAAACTTTTATGTAATCGCGATATCAATATATCGCTCCGAATAACAATGCTTTGATGTTATATTTTCTCTACCCTTTTGTATGGGGCTGAAGCTTGGACACTTAAAAAATCCAACATTAAAAACCTAGAAGCATTCGAAATGTGGTGTTACCGACGTATTTTGAAAATTTCATGGATGGATCGCAAAACAAACTTTTGCAAACTTTTTAGACTCTTTTATGGTGTTATTTAAAAAGCAAAGTGTATCAAAGTCCACCGAATAATGTAGAAGAGTTAAACGATCGCATAAGAACGAAAATTGCACATATAACTCTTTTTATAATTTAAATGTATTTTTACAAACATTTCTTATAAGTTAATTGTATTAATATAACAACAGTGTTGGTTAACGTTATAGAAATTAGTATATTTAAATAATATAGATGATTAGTAGATCTTTTAAATGATGTGTCACGTGGCCTTGGTTTGTATGTTAAAAATCGTCAATTACGTCTTTATGCTAATACGGATGATATAATGTTCAACAAATATATAGCAATTGATGGCTGTAGATAAAACTAATATTAACACAATAGGACAAATATGAAGAATATCCTAAATGAGATAGAGTATTTACCATAGGTTGCTGGATACAAATATGAGATCTCTTACCTGTAATATAGAAATATCTTCTGGATCTGAAAAACACTACTGACTCAATCCAAATCGCTGTCCCGAAGATCCGGAATGGAGAGATATAGAAATGGGGGAAGCATGTATATCTTATGGTACAAAGAAAACTATGCGAAAACTTCTAAAACTTACTGGTTTACACAAAAAAGGTAATACTTACTTATAATTATTTGCTCTTATAGTAAAGGCGGGGCAAATATGCCTACATTACACTATCGGCGATAATGGCTGATCATGTCTGGAAAATATAGCCGAGTATGCCCTCTACATAGTCGTGCTTGCGCTTACTTATCTGTAATCGCCGATTATGAAGAGAAGCCATTGTACCTGCCGTTTCTGAGAGTGAATGATGGCTGATCGCGTGATCGTTTATGATTGACATAATCATCCTGCAAGCGTTCACACAATCGTCCGTACTAGTATATCGAACGACAAGTACCAAGCGATTCTCTATGCCGACGACACAGCGATAGCGGCCAAACACAGAAATATAGACATAGCGGTAAACAACTTACAAACAGCGCTAAATGACATAGAAGAATGGAGTTTAAAATGGAAAATCGCTATAAACTCCGAAAAGACACAGGCTGTACTTTTCAAAAAGAGGCACCAACAACCAGAAGAACAGGTAACTGTGCAAGACAATCCTATCGAGTGGAAAAGTGAAGCAAAATACCTCGGAGTAATCATGGACAAAGGCTTAACATTTAGCAAACATGTAGAAGCTACAGTACAAAAAGCCAACATGGCAAGAGCATCAATAAGAGGCCTAGCAGGAAGAAAAAGCAAACTTAGATTGAAAACAAAAATAAGATTAATAAATTGTATAATTCTTCCTATACTAACATATGCATCTCTCGCATGGGAACACATATGCAATACATCAAAAAAGAAAATACAAGCGGCACATAACAACAGCCTAAGAGAAGCAGTCAACGTACCGAGATACGTAGCAGAAAGATTCCTCTTTAGAGAACTACAACAAATCAGAGTGACCGACACAATGAAAGAAAAAGCTAGGACAAAGTTCGCGGAGATAGAGAACCACCCCAACCACATATTGCAAGAGATATTGAGGTACGACGCTTTCCACAGATGGAAGCACAAAAGATCCAAACAACAAATAGTAGAATAAAATCATAATACTAGAGAGAAAATCAACAATCACACCAGAGAGAAAACAAAACACCAGAGAGAAAACACTTCAAAAAACAACAACAACGCACAATGAAGATAGTTCGTAGCTCATAACCCTTGTGGACAATCGCAACGTACAGCGTGGACTGAGTAAATTTTATGTAGATAATTTATTATATAAATATGCACTAATTCTGATTTCATGTTTCAGGCATCCTACAAAAAAAATCCAAAAAACAACAAAAAAACGGCTTCGGCCACCAAAAAAATCAAAAAACTACTAACAAAAACCGGCGCAAGCCACAAAAAAATATTAACAAAAACCACTAAAAACTCGGGCATGTAGGGCCCAACCCCTTGAGCACCAAGTCGCCGAACTGAGCCTAGCTCAGAGCGGAGACTTGAGGCCCAAGTAAGCAATTTTAGTTCGCGGATAAGCCACATTAAGATAACAGGAATATAGCGACAATGCGCTGTCCTGAGTTTTGAATTCGGTTAGGAAACCATGTTGGGGTTCTATTACCCAGGATCTCCACATGAAGAGCATTTGGCTGATAGTTGTGCCCCTATCGCGCATCAGAGTGCTATAGGGGGGAAAGGGATGGTCTGGAGCATTCGAGCGCGGTGGAGTGACTCCTGTTTTTACTCGAGTTAATACACCTCGCTCCAATGAATTGTTACACCCGAACGTAATTCTTAGGGGTGAACATTTCTCACAGGTTGGGTTTAATTAAATTGCTTGCTTGCTTGCTTACCAAGCTATTCTCTTTGATGCGTCTCCAAAAACCGACAATTCACGGATTGTAGGCGATCACAGAGAGTGACTGCAAGGGCAAGTATGCCCGCTACACCATGGTACAATGAATACACAAGGTATGATACATAATGTTCCAAAATCGGTTCGCTTTCGCGCATGACGTAGTCAAGAACGCTTATTCCCGCAACATTTGAATGTAGTTGTATAGGAAAGACTTTTAATTTTAAATTTTTTTTATATAATTTGGCCAATTTAATTATAGTAATTATAAAGAGATGATAAAATTATTTTATTATAATATTTAATCATAAATAAAATTTTGTTTAAGTTTATTGATTTTTGGTACAGTTATTTTGTTAACATAGATATCCTTTATAAAACAAGTTTTAATTATCTTTTATTACATGTAGTTACAGGTTAATTAACTTATACTCCAGAGTTCGATATTTCAGATGTTTAAAAAGATACAAAAAAGTGGTAATGAAGGTACACAAAATTTGTACGTATATACCTACTGAACTAAACCCAAAATAAAAATAAATATTGATAAAGTCAACTTTATTTATATCGAATGAGCTAGATGGCCATCGAATATGAGTGTAGTGAGGTCACACAATATTGCACAACATTTTAAATGACATCTTTTGTAATATTGACACATAAAATTATCTTGGTATTGTTTAAAATAAAGATAACATTATATATTTTAATAATGATAACATGATTTAACATAGAAAAATATGTTATTTTGGAAGATGCTAAATTGATTTCCTCCAAAACAGTTCTTATTGCAAATTGCATAGCAGGCTGAGGCTAGTTGTTTCTTACTTAACAAATCGATATGAAAGAACCATTTAAGGTTTCATGACTAATAATTAATAAAAATAAAGATTTAGACTTGCGTCGTTGACTTAGAAGTAGTAAGAAGCTGCTCAACATACTTTTTGGACTTCTCAACATCTACAACAAGATATAATCCACAGTTTTCTGGTCATACTATCTTTAGGAAATGTATGAAACCTAAAGATTTTATCTTCATTGTCACTATTGCAACAAGCAATTGCACAGCGCACGTTGAAAAAGGTACAAAACCAGATATACAATGGCTAATAAAAACTTTCAGTTTTACAAAAAAATACTATACAGTATAAATAAACAGTAACTAAACACCACAAGTACACAAAGTCTCAGACACAGGTGCGCCTTACTGGTAATTTTTTACGCGCTCGTCTGGGATACGGCCGCCGGTTAAATTTTACCCATCAAATTTTTTAAGCCCTTGCGAAGTGGATATTTGTATAAAGACACATATGTGAGCATATATCTAAACTATTTTTCTATTATAAAATAGATGACTCAGTTAGTATTGAGTTACTTTAAAATATATTTATTATCTCATAACTTGCAATTTGCAATAGTCACCATTGATAACCGATATTATTGTTGAATTTTTGTTTTTATACAAGCTTTCTGTCTTCCCGGTGTAAAGTCGTCTGAAATCGATATTTATTGTGTTTTGTGTTTGAACTAATATGTGTCTTATTTTCATATAAGTAAATTTTGCATATAATAATCGGTAGGTTATAGTAATGTGTATATTTTTTATTTTACTAAATTTCATTATAACTCATCTAAAATACCATATTGAATTGTAAAACAGATTTTTCTTTATTGTAATCTATTTTGTTTTTATTTCAGTAAAAATGCTTGCAAGTGAGTGACAGTGAATTAGAATAAGCAAATCTACTACTATTTACCTATTCACAGTATTTCCTCTGCAGAAAATTTTTAAATTTCAACGAATTTGCTTACAAAAAGAGTGTTTATATTATTAGTATATGTATGAAAACAAAAATAAATATTTCGCCTGAATCCCTAGGAAAAGTAAAGGTTTTACGCTACTGAAAATATATTTTTTATTCAATTATAACCAAAACAAAACATTTAAAAAAAAATTAGATCATAATTTCATTTTTCAAATTTTTTTAAAAGATTTTTTGACCTAATTTCTAAATTAATGTGTACGTTAAGCTGTAATAATGGGTTCGAGGTGGTTCGAGCGGTCTTGACTACGTCACACTCCTGGGCCAGCTGTCAAATGTCATGCGCAATATCATACCTTGTGTATTCATTGCAACAATGCCACTACACAGTCGTACTCGCGCTTGTCTGTTATCGCAAATTATCATAATTTAGAATTTAACTCGTCTGTTTTTGAAATAATTCCTTAGATTTGCATCATACTGTACAGATTAAGTTAACAAAATGCAATACATACTAAACGGCGTTAGTGTTTTCGATTACTTTAAATTTTAAAATACGTAGGCTAGTACATAAAAATAAGCTAATAATTATTTAATGACTATAAAGTAAATACCTCTTAAACACGACCTTTTTGTTTTGTCGTTAAATTCAAAGCCAGTGGTCCTAATGAAATATTTTTGTTTGGAGAGCACACGTATGAACTATTCATGATTATAATCTGTCGGCATAAAAGCTTTGGTCTAATACAAACGCGCATAGTTAAAAATTTAAATCTCCGGACTTTATACTAACTCTTCAATCAATATGAACAAATACATGGCATTTGGCAAATCTCCGGCGGCCCATAATGAATGCAATTTTTTCATATGAACGAAGTCACGCGCAATAGTTTAACAAAAATTTAATTGATATGTAGTAGACCAGTAAATGCTTACTTATTAACTATAGGCTATTGAATAGTTACGTATTAGTACTAATGATGATCGTAAATATCGCAAGTAATAATCTACTGCACATACGGCAAGTGACGAATCTCGAAGTAATAAACTGATTTATATAGTTGGGCTGTCTGATAACCAACAATAGCGATAGGTTCTTAGAAATCAATCGTAAGATAGTAATCACCCGATGCGCAACAGCTAAATTAATTAAATGTGGAAAGACCTAATAATGACAAGTAATACTAAGCTTAAGTTATCCAATGCCTTTATGCTGAAAAATGTACTATAAAAAAATCGATAAAGTTAAGATCAAAGCCTTCGAAATGTAGGTCTACAAAAAAATTCTTGCTTATTCTGGATAGAAGACAGAAACAATCAGTCTATTCTGGAAAAGCTTTATATAAAAACCATGCTATTAAAAAAAGTAAACTGAGGAATTGAGGATACCTAACAGGTTAAGTGCCATGAGAGGCCAACACTAACTCACACATAAAAGTTATATACGGGTCGCGTGATGCTAACGTGGTCTAGAAAGCATACTTGGCCTGTGATTCTGAGATGTCAACGAGGACTCACATGGACCATAATATTTATAAGTAACAATTGAGTAATTATATATTTTTTTGTTATATATTCTTATATATATTCTTAGTAAGTATTCTTAGTAACATATTTTAGGCAAAATTAGCTTTATTTTCATAAAGCAAAACGTAATAGCATTATACCTAATTACTATTTAAATGGGAATAAGCCACAATTAAAGGTTAAAATACGTTTATTGGCGTTTCAATTTCCACTTCGGAAATCGTTCTCAAAATACAAACATTAGTAAATTGGTCCGTTTATTATTATATCTTTAATTTTGTTTTCATATTGAATTCTATCCATTACCACAGTTGCATTCCCCTTGTCTGCTGGTAGGATGATTATGGAGTCGTCATTTTTTAAAGTTCTTATAGATTTTAGTTCCTCTTTGCTTATGTTTTGTTCAATTTTAATAGACAAATTACTAATGTTTGTATTTTGAGAACGATTTCCGAAGTGGAAATTGAAACGTCAATAAACGTATTTTAACCTTTAATTGTGACTTATTCCCATTTAAATAGTAATTAATTTAAAATGTCACAAGAAAATAGCTTCAGAACAATATAAAGAAAACATTATACCCAATAAAAAATTGTAAAATTCGAAAACATCCAGCGTCCCTAAATAAAAGAACCGACATTGACAACTTGAGCCAGATATATCACTCTATCATCATGCAGAACAAATAAAAAAACCCTTACAAGACATTAACTTCATTCCTATTCTTCTTTCTTAAAAAAAATGAATCCTTTTTTAAAAACGGTCGGTCCCTTTTCGTTTACAAATTTCCTCGATAATCGTACCTCCCTCCATTCCAAATAAACACATGTACGAAAACAAGCCACATGTAAAATTATAACATCCTACAACCGATAGAAAACAATTAAAAAGATTAGTGTGGTTTGACCCTTGAAACCTAAAAGAGCTTAAACCAACATTCAAATGAAGCCATTGGTCAAAATTAAATTAACAATAGTGCTTTTTTACAGTTTTTCTTGTGTTTTTTGTTTCTTTTTCTCGTTTAGTTAGTAAGTTTTAATGTTAAAGTATCGTATAGTTTTTATAACATCTAGAAAAAAGCTACAAATTGTTTTTGTAAGTATGAACCCTGTTCGTTGTTTATTTATATTCTAAGATCTTTTCTATTTGTAGTGAACTGATGATGCTTTTAAAAATAAAAGCGAAACGTATTCACATAAATCAATGAAGTAGTTGACGACTTTCATTTGCCAATTATTGACAGATCAAACCTCTGTTATTTAACTATTGAATATAATTTAAATATATATATATATATATATATATATATATATATATATATATATATATATATATATATATATATAACTGTTTTGGATGGGTTGGAGTCAATAAAAGGGCTATTGGTTAACTATTTTTTTATTCTCGAGCTTTCAATTGTGTTTACAATTATTATCAAGAGCAAATAAAAATTAGTTTGGTAAGTAAAAATCACTGCTTACATCTTCAAAATATTTAATACAAAAATGTATTAAATATATATATATATATATATATATATATATATATATATATATATATATATATATATATATATATATATATATATAATATATATATATATATATATATATATATATATATATATATATATATATATATAATATATATATATATATATATATATATATATATATATATATATATATATATATACTGAATGACTCAAATTATAAAAAAAAAATTCGAAACAAAAAACATTTTTTCATATTTGTTTAATTTGTTAAATTAATAAATAATTATTAAATAAATACTAAATACATTAAAAATAAGTAATAAATAAATAATAAATAATAAATGAATAATAAATAAATAATACATAAATACTTAAAAAATAATAAATAAATAAATATGTTGCCATGGAAAATTGTTCATCGATAATCATTTCAAGTATATATTTGAATTTTTTTATTTCTACAGCAATATGTAGAAATAATTAAATATGATAATTTGTCTTTTTTATAAAATCCATACAGTACACATTAACAAAAAGTAAATAAAAATAAAAAAGAAACGGTGTAAAGTGGTGTGTTTAACTGGCGCCAGTTAAACACACCACTTCTAGTAAATGTGGCTTCGTCGGTAAATAAAATTTTATTATAAAACATTGGATTGTCTAAATAGTGCTCTATCATAAACTGACTAAATCGGAGATTTGCTGGAAAATCGTGTGGTAAAAGATTTTGTACTGGAGTAAAACGATACGGATACAGATGTTCTGTCCGTATTATTCTTGACACCGTAGATTTGGTTATAATCAGTGGCCGCAGAAACAAGCCTTGTACTGATTTTTGGATCTTCTACAACACGCACAACAATTTAATCTTCCACATCCGCATCAATTACTCTCAGGCTTCCAGCATTCCTCTTTCTGGAATGAAATGATCCTCTTTCGCCTAATCTGTCGAACAATGATATAATAGTTTTATGGTTTGGTTGCCTTCTATTGGGATAAAGTTCGAAATAGCGTTGAGCAGCTTTACGAGAATAAAAATTTTCCTGGGCATACAAACAGATCATATCGCGCATTTCTACATTAGAAAATTCACTATAATGTTACGATAATAAATATCATGGCCTATAAAACTGTAAATATATTATGACTAATATATTTTCTGTTCTAGTCATTTCGGCGAGACTTGTTTACCTGCCGACAGAAACCTTTAGTCCCTTCGCCGAAAACCCAGCCTGAGTTCCCGTTATTCGAGGCAATTCTTGTCAACATTGCTAACTCCCCAATGTTCGAGTCAATTCATATCTGCTTCTAGGGGATTCCGAAATTAACGGAGTTTTTTTATTTTTAACGGAGTTTTATATTTAAAGAAGAAATTCTGTTGTAAGGAAACAGTTAATTTTGAAGATCGCGCCGCGTAAATTAAAATGTAACGCACGTATTATAAATTGTATAATTGTTCGTGTAATATAAATTAGTAATAAAGACTTTAATAAAGGCTATAGCCGGATAAGATGGTCAAAATTGCACCATGCTCGATTCAGTTTTGGGTCTGGCTATTTGAAAGGACATAATTAAAAACTCACTCAGTTAAATTTTCAAGTCCCTACGTGCCTCTGGGGGTTCGCTATGGACAAAAACGTATTTAAACAAAAAAAATTTTTTTAGACGCTGTATTGCTGCAAAAGATCTGAAAAAATTCATGAAAGCGTATTTTAATAATACAAAACTGTCTAATTTTTTTCAAATTTTTAGCTTAAAAATTGAGTCCAGGAAAAATTTTTGAAATTTTCAGTGATATTTTCGGTTATGTTGGAAATTTTTAACCAACTTTAAAACAATGTTTCTTTATGTGTTTTTTTTTTTTCGTTTCTTCGAATGGCATAGGTATTATTATCATTTTCAACATGGAAAATGCCTAAAAATCGAAAAAACTGCTTTTTTGGCAATTTTCTGAAGTATTTGACTCATAACCTCGGCAACACACACATAAATTAATGGTAATTCATATTTTTATATGTATTCTTACATTTACAATCGAAATAAGCTATTAAAACTATTATTTTTTTCCTACAGCATGCTCCAAAAACCGAAAAACCCCTTTTTTTCGGCGTTGTTTTTAAGCTTTCGCTATATAACCTCTAAATTCAGTGTCTAAATGAATGGTAATTTACATTTTCACATGTATCTTTCCCTCTACAATTAAAATCAGCTATTCAAATTATTAGTTTTATCTCACAACATTCTCAAAAACCGAAAAACCCCGTTTTCTCGTTGTGCAAGCCGTTTACCATCTACACAACAGACGGGTTTGTTGTAGATCTACCCGGTCCATTCTTAGCTACAGAAAATAATGCAAGCATCATGAAGAAGGTTATGGAAGATCCAAATGGAATAAGGTCACTTATGAAAAAAGGTGATGTTTGTATTGTAGATAGGGGCTTTAGAGACGTCGTATCCTATTTAGAAGATCTTGGCTTCAAGGTTCTAATGCCTGCATTAAAAGGAAAAAGACCAAGTTTATCCATAGCTGAAGCTAATGAATCTCGTTACGTTACGAAACTAAGATGAGTAGTAGAAGCTGTCCACGGCATTCTTGGAAATAAATATAAGCTCCTCCATCAACAATTGGAAAATAAATTGTTACCAAAAGCTAGAGCATATTGCAGAATTGCATGTTTCCTTAATAACCGTTATGGAAAAAGATTGTATAGCGATGAAGAAGGAGACCTTACAAAAGTAAACGACCAAGAGGATGACCACAGATAAAATTGGTTGATGACATTAAAAGAATAGCCGGAACAAATTGGAAATATGTTGCTCACGATAGAGACCGATAAAAGGAGTTGGGAGAGGCCTATGTCCAAACATGGACGACAGAAGGCTAAGAAGAAGAAGAAGAAGAGCGACGAAGAAGAAGATGAAGATTAAAAAAAATTAATAATACAGAGAATGTTGAATTCCAGTAAAGTGGATAACAAATTGGCTAAAGAGGCTGAAACAGAAAGGCGGTCTAGACGAAGTACGATGACAACTAAGATAACATCGCGAGAAATTCTCGATTTTCCAGAGATGGCAGAGAGAGACCTGAAAATATTTTTTTCGGGTACGTACCAGTTAGGTCAAGCTGTATGTTACCTAGCTGCGTTATTGTTATTGTTGAGTTATTGAACGATAGAAACGAAATTAATTTAGAATACATCCGAATGAAACCGAATATTATCAAGGTTTTGATACAATCCAGACATATCAAAAAAATTTTATAAATGTTACATTGAGTATAAGCGAGAATCTAGTGGCTACAATGCAATTTTACGTCACTCGTGCGATTGTGCTAATGGATTGAGAACTGTTGGATCCTGCTCACATGTTGCTGCTATTATATATTATTTAAGCAATGCTAGGTACAAATCGGACATTATTAGACCAGCTAAATTTCTTTCAGAAATAGTTGATGAAACGGAGATTGATCCGTTAATCGACGAGGATAGCGAGGAAGATTAATAATATGTAATTATTCTGTCATTCAATGTATCTAGATTAAATAGAATATTGTAAATATAGATTGTTAATTAGTAAATATAAATATGAATTTTCTTTCCCTCTAAAAAAAATATTTTGTTTTCCTGCGTACGATCAGCTGTAAAAATTAATTAATAGATATCGAAAATATGGTCCATTTTTCAGAGTCTTTTGAGGTTATGTAGTAAAAACATGGAGAAAACGTGGATTTTCGGTTTTTGAGAATGTTGTGAGATAAAACTAATGCTTTGAATAGCTGATTGTGATTGTAGAGGGAAAGACACATGTCAAAATGTAAATTATCATTCATTTAGACACTGAATTTAGAGGTTATATAGCGAAAGCTTAAAAACAACGCCGAAAATACGGGGTTTTTCGGTTTTTTAGTATGCTGTAGGAAAAAAAATAATAGTTTTAATAGCTTATTTTGATTGCAAACATAATAATACATATAAAAATATGAATTATTATTAATTTATGTGTATGTTGTTGAGGTTATGAGTCAAAAACTTCAGAAAAATGCCAAAAAAGCAGTTTTTTCAATTTTTAGGCATTTTCCACGTTGAAAATTATAATAATACCTATGCCATTCGAAAGAACGGGAAAAAACCCATAAAAAAACATTATTTTAGAGTTGGCCAAAAATTTTCGACATAACCTAAAATATCACTGAAAATTTCAAATATTTTTCCTGGGCTCAATTTTTAAGCTAAAAATCTGAAAAAAATCAAGCAGTTTTGTATTAATAAAATACGCTTTCATGAATTTTTTCAGATCTTTTGCAGCAATACAGCGTCTAAAAAAATTTTTTTTGTTTAAATACGTTTTTGCCCATAGCGAACCCCCAGAGACACCTAGGGACTTGAAAATTTAACTGAGTGAGTTTTTCATTATGTCCTTTCGAATAGCCAGACCCAAAACTGAATCGAGCATAGTGCAATTTTGACCATCTTATCCCGCTATAGCCTTTGTAAGTGTTATAAATAGAACCTTTAATAAATAAATGAAAACAATTGACTTTGCCATTAAGTTCACAGCATACCTAGGTACCTGCTTGTTTTGCGAAAAATTAAATACAGATATTAACATTAAAAAAATACGTTTATTTCAAAAAGTGTACTTTTTTGATTTAAAACAAGAATACCTTTTTTATGTAAAATTGAATGTTATTTCGTGTTTTTTTCCTAGAATGTTTATACAGGGCGGACAAAAAAATTATGGCCACAATAATAAACCAATGTTATAGTAGGCGGTGTCATCTAATGTCAATGGTAAAACTAATATCATGTTCATATGAAGCATACTAAATAATAGCAAGAGACCAAATTTCACTTAAATCGGTTACATAGTTTTTAATATATCCCTACAAATAATATAAAAAAATATTAATGAATCACCCTGTAGAATGAAAACTAGCAACATTTTAAATAAGCTATTTGAGCTCAAACTTTATTTTGATGTGAGCTATCCCCCATTAGCTAATGTCCAATTAATTATGGGACACCCTGTATAGATAAAGTAGTACAATGGAAATAAAAATAGACCAATGAAATATGGACATAGAAATATAGACTAAAAATAGACTTTTTTTTTGTATTTTGCATTAGCCTGAATAATATATTATAATATATTTCTAACTCATTTATTTTTCAATTAATAATTTATAACCAACTGGACTGGTGCTGATGTCAATACAGCAAATTTAATGAATATCGGTAATTGTATAAAATGCCACTAGTGATTCATTACTTTCGTTCAATTTATTATATAAACTGATCGGATAATAATTATATTTATAGGAATATTATTATTAAAGTCTAATGAGTTTAATTAATTTTGGGATCACAAAACATATATGTATATCTATATTTAATTATTATATGAACTATTTCTGAGTAACCCAAAAAAGCAGACATGAATCAAATAACCAATGAATAGGGAGGTAATTATTTATAAAAACTTGTTCAAAATTTCGATATAAAAAGTAAAATTATAATGGCAATTAAATTTTTAACAATGAGAAACTATAAATAAAAGTAAAAAATACAGTGCTTTTATACCCCCAGCAGATAAAGCAGATAAATTTAAAGCTTTATTTACGCAGATCTAGGAAAGAAAGACTAAAAGGAACACCAATGGCTTATATTAATGACATTTTTAAAATGTTTTTTAAAAATTGTCAAGACGTATTTACCATTGGGAAAAATGCATGCATTTTATGAGATGTTAATTGGGTTTAGGGGCCGGTGCAAGTTTAGGATATACATACCAAATAAGCCACGAAAATATGGCATTAAACTGTTGATAACTGATGCTAAGACCCAATTTGCCTTTAATGGCTATATATACAGATCACGACATTGTTTTATTGACCATACAACACAATGTCAATCGCTGTGACATGTTACACGTTTCCACCACTATATTTATTTCACAGTAGGTACGAATTGTCGTAATTGTCACATTGACATTAGTAAATTTTAAACGAAGTTCTGAAAGAATAAACAAATAATGAATGAAATGCCTATTACGTTGTATACCGTCCAAGAAAAAGTGCAACTTGTAACATGGTACTTTCAGGGTCATTCGATATGCGAAGTAATTAATTTATTTATTCGTGCCTTCGTAAATAGACCCCCACCAAATGTTACAACAGTTAAAAATACTATTAAACATTTTCAAACTTCGTGATGTATAAACAGATGTAAAGAGTGTCATAAAGGTAATGAACCGTGCAATAGTGTACAAATTGCTAGGGAAGTTAACGTGAATGCTCGAACTGTCCAGCGAGTTCTCAAAAGGAATGGGTATCACTGTTTTAAGATACAATCAACACAAGAACTGTTTCCGGAAGATAATTTTAGGCGGATGGAGTTTTATGAAATTATGTTAGATAAACAGAATGAAAATGTACCCTTTTTAAAAAATATTTTATTTTCTGACGAATCTTCATTTTCATTATATAAGAAACACAATCCGTCCGTTGCAAGGTATTATTCTGGGAAATAAACACCTCAGTGTTGTAGTGCGAACGCAGCATCCGTAAAAGTTAAATGTTTGGAGTTGGATGTTCGGCGATTATATTGTCGGTCCATTTTTTATCGATGGAAACCTAAACGAGCTCAAATATTTACAACTTTTACAAAATGAGACCATTTCGGCAGTTCTACGCCTTCCTGTTAATTTTCAGGAGGTTTATTTTCAAGAGGATGGGTGTTCGGCTCACAACTCTACAGCAACTATTGACTTCCTCAATCAAACGTTTCCTGATCGACTGATAAGTACACGTGGTACAATTAAACAGCCCGCTAGATCCTGTGACTTAGCGCCTAACGATTTCTTTTTTTGGCTTTCTCAAAGAAAACATTTATAGGCATCAGTTTGAAAGGGCCAGAAACCTAGTCGAATTAAGGGCAAAAATACTTCATTTTCCTGCAAGCATTACACCAGCCTCAATAAAAAATATGAGGAGAAATCTGTATGACAGATTTGGTTACTGTTTAGCACAAGAAGGTGGAATATTTGAGCCCTTAATTCATTAATCTGCTTTCCTAATTTTTATTTTTTTTTAGATACATTTTACGAGGTTTGTAGGTTCTTAATTAGGTAGTATTTTTTATGTTTAAGTTTGGAAGAATTTTATTGTTTTTTTTTTATTTAAAGTACAAACGATTCTTATTCTAATTTTTTTTTCTTTCTTGTCTTATTGTTATAAGTTTTGTCCATAAAATTTGTATAATTTTCAGTGACAACTCGACGTTGGCCAATGGCTATTTTTTTATTAAATATTAGACATAAATTTGTCATGTCTCATTGTTTTAAAAATAATGAGAATACATTCCAAATCAAATTTATGAAAGCACTAGCAAAAAGCTTGAGAAAACCTTCTATGAGAAAACGATTAGAAACTCCTAGAATTATCTTAGATATAAGAAAATCGATAAGAAGAATCCATCTAAACTTCATAGAAAGACATTTTACTTATGCTATGATTGTAAAAAGCTTATATGTTTATCATGTAGAAAAAAAAAATATGCACAAAATGTGCTTTAAAATAATCGTAACGAAAATAAATGTTATTTAAAATTAGTGTAGTTCACCTGTTGTCACAATTTTTTACTGAATAAATTTGATTAAAACTTTTTGCATAACAATTAATTATTAGTGTTTTCTTAAGCCTGATATATATTCTTAACTTTCATATATATATATATATATATATATATATATATATATATATATATATATATATATATTCTAAATATTTCCTACGCTGATAAATGCAAAGTGGACGAATATTTGTTTACAGTTGGTGATTTATTGCAACCCCGAAATATTTTTTTCTCCCCTAGGATGTCAAATGGTCGAATTTCAGTTAAAAATTTTCTACAAATTAATTAATTAATGTTAACCACTAAAAAATTCAGGCTCTTAAAAAAATGTCACCAAATGAAAGATTTTATTGATATCAAATGTTTAACATTCAATCCCACATAAAATTCTTAAAAATTTACTTTCCAATTTGGGATTGAATTTGGTAACTCCACAATAATTTGTTTTAATTAATACATCAAATACTTATTAAAAACCTATTTTCAATTTCAGAAGGCATATAATTTTATTTCTCCCCAGTCTCATCAATACCTGGCTCAATGTCACATGATTCTACATCAAACAAACAAAATCATTCTTAAATTATAACCAAATGACAAACTAGTAAATAAGTTCTTTCCAAGCCCAAAATAAAAAAAATCAAAGTCTTAAATCACATAATATGTGATATATTTAGTAGAAACTTGCTCGTAAGTCATTTTTAAATCATTATTTTTTTGCTGATTATAACGTATATAGTATCATCTGTGAATTGTACGGATTTTTACGGATGTATGAATTTAGGCAAATCGTTGACATAAATAATAAACAACGAGGTCCTAAGACCGATCCTTGCGGGACTCCATGTTTTACGGATAGAAAATCGGAGAGATGACCTTTAAAAATTCCTGGTGTCTGCCACATAGGTAAAACGTTATAATCTTTAGAGCGATAGCCTTTTTATCAAATCTTATCTTATCAAAAGCCTTCGATAAGTCGCAAAGAGAAATTGCTATGCAATTGCCGCGTTCAACGCCCTCAATCACCTCGCTCACAACATTATATACCGCGTTCGTAGTAGAACAAGCACTTCTGAATTAATATTTTTTTAAGTTACTAAAGTAACTATTAAATCTGAAAACAAGAGTAAAAACAATGCTTATGTGTCACGACACATGAAGCGACACGAACAAGACATGTAATATTCTTTGCAAATGTAATATGAAATCTATTTATTTTATCTTGAGGTAGATCAGGTTGTACTGAACTAAATCTTGTATTGTTTCTTTCGAAATTCTCTATTTTCCAGCAGTTTCTAGATTTATGATTAAAAGTAGAAATAAAATCAAAGTAAGCTAACTTTCTGCAGTTTGTAATTGTTGGTTATATTCAAATTTTTGGTGTTTACACACTTTGAACGAATCGGGATCCATAGTGGCATCTGCAATGTGTCTAGTAAGAGAAAGGTTAGATCTTTTAGACCTTAATTCGTTATTAAACCATTGCACGGGTGTTAGTGCTGTCAAAAAATAATGATTTTTATTATCATAAAAAAAGTACATCTTTGTACTAGCTAGCGCACGGTTAAGCTTCTGTTAACCAAAAGAAGTAATAAACCATAGAAATGCTTGCTTAGTGTCAACAACTTAAGCAATAAATAAAAATTGAGCTCGATTATCAGAAAAATAAGGTTCAAATACGATTACTCTGTAGATATTTTCACAAAAATTTGTCATAATGTCCATGCAACTACTGGATTGGGATATGATAATCGTATAAAGTTATTTTTGATAATAAAATGAGAACACCATCTTGATCTCGAAACAACAGCAAGACGGCCTAGTGAACTCAGTTAAGGAACTGGTCACTAGAATTGTCCACGAGGCGATTGCAGATATAAAGCTAGCACTGAACTAGTGCAAGCAAACAGGGGATACTTGAGGATAGGCTCCTGGAACCCAGAAGACATAAGGACCAACCAGAATATACTAGACGAACTGGTCAATAGATATGAAATGGACGTCGTGGCAATACAGGAAACAAAGATCACGAACAACATCAACATCAAGTTTCCAGGCTACGACATATACAGGAACGACAACACAGCAAGATCAGGTGGCACAGCAATATTAGTGAAAAAAGGCATAGGTCACATCAGAATTCTAACACCACAACTAAATACTATGCAAGCAACAACAATAAGAGTACAAATGAGGCAAGTAGAAGTCAGAATTACCTCCGCCTACGTAAAACCACAAGACCTACTGATTGAACACGACTTAAATATGTTCCTAATCAACGAACCCTCAATCATAATAGGAGACCTAAACGCAAGATCCCCAAACTGTAACGACAGAGCTACGAACAGAAACGGAAGACTACTAAACACATACATAGAAAATATTGACGACGTTATGGCAATGGGCCCCACAGACCCAACGCATTACCCAGGAAACGGACTTCCTACACACATAGACATTGTAATAGCAAGCAACCTAGGACTACAAATAGAAATACAAACATTAAACGAAGGCACAACAGACCACAACCCCATCCTATTAGAACTAGGAACGTGGGAAGAAGAAAGTACAATCAAAAGAGTTAAAAAGAAAACAAAGTGGACAAACTTTAAAAGACTCGTGAGCACTGGAATTAACATAGTTCCAGTGATAGACAACCCACGAGAAATAGAAGACACAGTCCTAGAGTTGGGCTATGGCTTGGCCTAATATCCAATAAGCACTCAGAAACAGCATTACAAAAGAGGAAGTAGAAATACACACGGGAAGATTTAAGGATATACCACAAGAAATAAAAGACTTAATAAGGAAAATGAACAAAGCAAAGCAGAGGGCGAGAAGGACAAAGAACCAGGCAGACAAAAATAGAGCAAATAGGCTAAACAGAGAGGTCAAAACAGCACTACAACAAAACCGTAGTAAAAGCTGGGAAAACCACATAAGAGACATGGAGGAGCAAGGACCAAATATGCAAAATATTTGGAGGCTCCAGAGAATACTGAGAAACGACAGAAAGCAAATCCCTCCATTACATGGAGAAAACGGAATAGTCTACACCACAGAGGAAAAAACAGAAGTAATGAGGAGTACTCTCGAAAGACAGTGTACATTAAATTACCACCCAGATGAGGACATTGACTTTATAGAAGAAGTCGAAAGACAAAGAGGAAGACCTGAAAACCCGAACGAAATCATCCCTCCTACATCACCGGAGGAGATAAATAAGCTAATTAAAAATAGCTCGCCGAAAATAGCACCTGGTCCCGATCAAATAACCAACAGTGCTCTAAAATAGGCGAGAAGGCCTACTTACCAGCGAGAGCCATAGTATATCTAACAAATATTATCAACGCGAAGCTAAGATTCAAGAAATTCCCAAACAGATGGAAAGAGGCTCATGTCATGATGTTACCAAAGCCCGGAAAAAACAGCACATTCCCGCAAAACTACAGGCCAATAAGCTTAGTACCTGCAATCAGCAAGATTGTAGAGAGAGTAATACTCATCAGACTCCAAGCTGAAACAGACAGATTAGATATAATACCCGAAGCCCAATTCGGTTTTTGATCAGAACACTCCAGTGAGCTACAAGCACTCAGATTAACAGAGTACATAGCAGCTGGATTTAATGACAAACAATTCACAGGAGCTGTCTTCCCAAATGTAAGCAAAGCTTTCGACAGAGTCTGGCATAAAGGACTGATCTACAAAATTAGACGATACGGCTACAGCGGAGCAATGACAAGACTAATCTCTTCGTACTTAAGCAATCGTAGTTTCAGAGTCCGGATAGGACAAGTCCTATCCGAACTCGGGAACCCGGAGGCTGGAGTGTCACAGGGAGCGGTACTGTCACCTCTACTGTACACAATATATACAGCAGACATACCTAGAACACCAGGTACACTACTAAACCTCTATGCCGACGACACAGCGATAGCGGCCAAATACAGAAATGTAGACATAGCGGTAAACAACTTACAAACAGCGCTAGATGACATAGAAGAATGGAGTTTAAAATGGAAAATCGCTATCAACTCCGAAAAGACACAGGCTGTAACTTTCAAAAAGAGGCACCAATAACCAGAAGAATAGGTAACTGTGCAAGACAATCCCATCGAGTGGAAAAGTGAAGCAAAATACCTCGGAGTAATCATGGACAAAGGCTTAACATTTAGCAAACATGTAGAAGCTACAGTACAAAAAGCCAACATGGCAAGAGCATCAATAAGAGGCCTAGCAGGAAGAAAAAGCAAACTTAGACTGAAAACAAAAATAAGATTAATAAATAGTATAATTCTTCCTATACTAACGTATGCATCTCTCGCATGGGGACACATATGCAATACATCAAAAAAGAAAATACAAGCGGCACTTAACAACAACCTAAGAGAAGCAGTCAACGTACCGAGATATGTAGCAGAAAGATTCCTCTTTAGAGAACTACAACAAATCAGAGTGACCGACACAATGAAAGAAAAAGCTAGGACAAAGTTCGCGGAGATAGAGAACCACCCCAACCACATATTGCGAGAGATATTGAGGTACGACGCTTTTCACAGATGGAAGCACAAAAGACCCAAACAACAAATAGTAGAATAAAATCATAATACTAGAGAGAAAATCAACAATCACACCAGAGAGAAAACAAAACACCAGAGAGAAAACACTTCAAAAAACAACAACAACGCACAATGAAGATAGTTCGTAGCTCATAAACCTCGTGGACAATCGCAACGTACAACGTGGCCCAGTAAATTTTATGTAGATAATTTAATATATAAATATGCACTAATTCTGATTTTATTTTTCAGGCATCCTACAAAAAAAAATCCAAAAAACAACAAGAAAACGGCTTCGGCCACCAAAAAAAAAATCAAAAAACTACTAACAAAAACCGGCGCAAGCCACAAAAAAATATTAACAAAAACCACTAAAAACTCGGGCATGTAGGGCCCAACCCCTTGAGCACCAAGTCGCCGAACTGAGCCTAGCTCAGAGCGGAGACTTGAGGCCCAAGTAAGCAATTTTCGTTCGCGGATAAGCCACATTAAGATAACAGGAATATAGAGACAATGCGCTGTCCTGAGTTTTGAATTCGGTTAGGAAACCATGTTGGGGTTCTATTAACCAGGATCTCCACACGAAGAGCATTTGGCTGATAGTTGTGCCCCCATCGCGCATCAGAGTGCTATAGGGGTGAAAGGGATGGTCTGGAGCATTGGAGCGCGGTGGAGTGACTCCTGTTTTTACTCGAGTTAATACACCTCGCTTCAATAAATTGTTACACCCGAACGTAATTCTTAGGGGTGAACATTTTTCACAGACTGGGTTTAATTAAACTGCTTGCTTGCTTGCCTTAATATAGATGACCCATTTAAGACTATCGATTTCAACAGAAGAGGGGGTCAACTACCTTCAGAAGTTCCAATTATAACTTATTAACCAGTCCCTATTTTTAGAGAGAAAAATGCAGACGTTATCTCGATACTACCTTTAATTCCTACATTATTTAACAGTTTTTATCAAGGCTTGCATACGAATGCTACAACTCAAAGTACTCACCCCGATCTTGTAAGTGATGATGAAGAAATAAATTAATAAATTAACTTTATGCTTTTGTTTTTTTTAAATTGTATTTTTAATATTTATCTCTAAATATATTAATATAATATTTATGTTTTATTTTATTTTAAAATGTGCACTTCATTTGAACCTTATAAGTCAATAAGAAAGACGTACCTAACTGGAGCTAGAGTTAAGTCAATCAAAATCCAAAATTTTTTACATTTATGTTGTTTTTAATTTGTATTGTCATACATGTATCCTATATACATAATTTTAAATAATAAAAGCTACATTTACTCATGCGTTTAATTTTAAAACAGTTTTAATCGCTTCCTAAAAAAACTTAAATTTAGACTTGGTCTTAGTCTGCTTTTATCCGCCCACCACACAATTATTGAATTCGTAAAAATCCATTTAACATTTAACCGAAAATTCCCGACATATCCTAACTAAGTCTATTTTCTGTTTTCGAGCACCGGGGGGTTTATTTAATTAAAACTAGTCTTGCTTTAATAGCTTCATTATGTCTGGATATAAAGATGGATTATACATTTGTTATCTGGAATGGAAGCAGTCACTGTATTTTGGTTGCGTTACTTCTCTCTAATGAATACTTTATTGTGGGAGCACTCGGGATACGCTGTTAGTTGCATCAGTATTTCTAGTCTTTCCATCTCCAAACTTCATTATATGGTGTCGTTAATTTGATAAGCGAGTTCTAAAGCTTAATAAACAATAAATGTAACCGCGAACTTCGATTTATGTCCGCATGCTGACTCTATATGTGATTGTTATTACTACCTATAAAATTTATAAAATTTACTTTTTATGAGCCCCATACGAATTTATTTTATAATGCCAATATTAGTATATAGAACACTTACACGATGTTGAACAGATAGATTATGTTTTAAAATATAGTTATTGTTTTATGTAAAACTTAGATGTCGCTGGTTAAATGAAATTAGAATAATGATGAAAAAAAAATGCAATAATTTGACTTTATATAAATTGGCTAAAATAGCAAATATTAATTGTGAATAAATTACGAAAATTAGCTGGCTTTTACTCATTGCTGTCATCTGTACAAAGAATAGACTTACCTTTTGGAATATTGGTGTATTAATCATTGTAGCTGGTGAAATAGAGTTGTATTTGTCCTTCGCGACGGACACCCGGCACCGAGACTTAAAAGAGAACTTCCCGATAAACTGAATGCGTTTCGTTCGCTGTCTCTGTACGAAGTGTTTTGCATTTCTAAGGATAAATACACCTAACAATTGTAAGGGGTGGTCAATGGTTTTGGGGGCAAGTATGTCCCATAAATCACCGCTATTGTATGGCGCTTTGGAATGGCGATAATCTAACTTAATGGTCACAGTAATATGATACTTTACAGCGTTTTCTATAGTTTGCAAGGAAGTGACCCAACATAACAAAGAGGAGTCGATTCTATGAACTTAAAAACAGAGATGTGTTTAAGCCAGTTTAACAATTAGATTTTTCTAAATAGAAGAAAATGATATCTGTTAAAGCAAATAAGTAGTTTGAATATACCATTAAATCAGATCATATAGTACAGTAATAAAATCAAAAAAAATATAAAATATGAAAATAAATAATAAATACTTTCCCAAACATTCTCCCGCTCCAAAAATGAGTGTTTTTAAGAACATCTACTTTTCGACCGACAGAAAGTTTTTCTTCCTACCAAAATAGGAAGACTGTGTCAAACAGAATACCGTTGGTGTTTAATCACAAATTAATCCCTTAATCTGTAATCTCACGTTATTCTTAACTTCTCAACATTTTATAGTTTCACCGTGTATAATTGAAACGTTGTGAAACATATCAAGTAATATTTTAATAATTAGAGTCCATTCCACCTGCAAACCTGCACTTAATAAATTGCCAAATAATATATTTTCTAATTGAACTTCCTAAGTGTTGCAACAACAGCCTAGATTCAATTGTATTGTAACTCATGGCTTAAAGTTTGTTAGGATGATAGAAGCATTAACCTCTGTGCTGAAGTGTACATTATTTGTGAAATTATAAATTGGGGATTTGAGCTCATTTCAGCGCAGTCTATTATAGAAAGTTACCTAACCAACAACTAGAGTGTAATTATCACTAGCTGTCAATAAAACTATAATTTTTACTACACACTTCAACCATTTATTTACAATCGTCGATCGAGAAGAATCGGACAAAGAAGCATTAGAAAACAATTCGATCCTGATATTTACATCAAATTTGTCCAGTTGGTCTCTTTTCCTAAAAGAAATCTGTGGGGTGTAAAAAAACAAGAAGAAAAACAGCGTCATAATCTCGGCGTGGTGTTACATTTCAGAAGAAAGTAGTCAATGATAGACGGGAGTAGTAATATTTTGACGAACTACACGGTAGGAAAATGCCAGTTTGGTGAAAATTGTAACAATTATGCCGGTGATAAAACACGACTAACACAATCAGCGAGGTTTTGATTAGAAGGCATATAATGACGAGTAGAGCGTGATACCAGTTCTTGCATGTGTTTAATATGATTGGCACTTTATAAGTAGAAAAATTAGCTCAAGGAAGCGCAATCGCCGAATTAGACCAAACATCGGAAGATCGAAAAAAGAACTCTTTGACAGATGTGACTAGGTGAGCTAGCAATATGGTTACCAAGAGCTCCAATCTTGTCGAGTCAGAACGAGCATAAAAATTAAACGAGACTCGTTGACAAAAGTGACTCGATCAGTCAGCAGTATAGCTGCCAAGAGCTTCGATCTTGCGATAGATGGGTCGGTGTCAGTTCTTGCATGCGTTTAATATAATTGGCAATTTGTGGGTAGAAAATGTATCTCAAGGGAGCGCAACCGTCAGAACAAACATCGGAAGATCTAAAGGAGAACCCTTTGACAGATGTGAACTAGATCAGCCAGCAATATGGCTGCCAAGAGCTCCAATCTTGTCAAATCAGAACGACCATAAATATTTGACGAGACTTGTTGACAAAAGTGACTAGATCAGTCAGCAGTTTAGCTGCCAAGAGCTCTGATCTTGCAATAGATAGTCTTGTGTGAAAATCTAACACTAGAAATCTAACACATGCAAGTACAGAGGTCAGTTGTATCTGTTCAGATGTTTCAATATCTTAAGATACATTGAAGTACCACCACGGTTATAGAGGACGTTTGAGAGAAGAGATAAGAAAAGAAGTCAGTCGTAGGGTCCCATTTTAGGCCTAGCACCGTAGCAATAAAGGGTTCCTCTTTGTCAAACAAACAGCATGTCAAAATGTTTGAGCCAAAGCCTTGATAATAAACGAAGATGGTTGCTGACGTTGCTGATTTGTCTAGCGGAAAATCATCGATCTTTAAAAGCTAAGCAAGTGCTCACTGCAGAAAGTGAGTAGATAAAAGAGAATCACTTGAAGCGTGATTCTGACGGAACGCCATCGAGATGGTTGCTGGCACATTGCCTAGCGAAAAAACCATCGAGCTTTTGAAGCTGAATAATTGCTCACTGCAGAAAGTAAGTAGATAAGAGAGTTACTTTTGCACAGTTTTTTAAGCGAAATAAAAAGACGAAGAAATTTTTAGGTTAAGATTCTAACACCTCATGTAAAATCTGTTAAGTGATGGCGGATACCACGTTTTACTTGTTATTAGTGATATTTATTTATTATATTAGGAAAATCTATTAAGTGATATGATACATATAACATGTTTTACTTGCAGAAATAGTTAGCCGTATTACTTAGTACTTGACATAATTTAACATACTAAATTTACTAGTTTTTAGAATATTAATGTGAAGAAGGGAAAAAAAGAAAGAGACAGATAAACAGACAAAAGAAAACAAAAATAATAAAAGATTCTGGTAAAAAACATACAAATTACAAAGGAAGTGGTGGTTGAAGTACGCAAGACAGCTGTTGGGCCTCCATATACATATAAAACAAAATGTTTTGAGATAACATCAGCAGATGAGTAATCCAAAATATTTTCTAATTTCTGGCAACTCTCAAGCTATGATATACAACAGGGGTCACCAAATGGCGGACCGCGGTCCGCATCCGGACCATGAGCTTGTTTTTTGCGGACCGCCGTTAAATCCAAAATATAGTAATAAAATTATAGTATAAAGTTATAATCTAATCTAAATATATAAATGTCTTTACATTTTTAAAATGCAGAGTACTAATACTATATAGAAATACTCGTAATCTAAACAATATATTTCGACTAAACGGTTTTCCAAAATTTCAGGAAATACCTACCTAAAAATAATCTTTTAACAAACTACATTAGGGAAGCTGTCTGAACACTAAAATTATTTTAATTTGCATATTTATGACGTACCTGATAACCAGTCTATAAGAAAATTAAAATGTTTTTTTTTGTCAATCTTTCAGGTAATAGAACCATAATTAAATGAATTTCTTTTATATTTCATAATGACATTACTTCAATTTGCATATTTCTGACATAGTAACCATTCTGTGGAATTTTATAATAATTCTATTGGTAATAAAACTAAAGATTACTGGGGTTGGTGTTGAATATTTTCATTTAACATTGATTTAGCGTAGATGTTATCGAATACCTAAATATTGATGGCAAAACATCGACCATCGAGTCAAGAAGTACGATGTTTATCAATCATCGATGAATATCGCGCATCCCTAGTCTCGAGTCCCTAAACGAGGTGGCCTAGTTGCCTGGTTTCAACTACCTAACCAGGATGATCTCAGAATCGGTAGAGGTCGAGTAAAATGTATTTTGAGTAAGCTTAAGAAGGGTATTATTGTTCCTAAAAAAGACCGCAGAGGTAGACATGGAAACCAAAAAAGAAAGTATTTGCAAAACGACATTGACCCAGTTCATCGTTTCATAGACTCTTTATCTCGATATGAAAGCCATTACAGCCGACCTGATAACACGGATAAAGAGTATATGAGCATTGATTACAATATTAAAATATTATATGAAAAGTACATAGAAAGTCGTCAAGCAAAAAAACCTTGAATTTGTTTCTTGAGACAAGTTCAGAAGAATTTTAACAGAGAACCATAATATTTTTTTAAAACTCCTAAATCTGACAATTGTGCAAAGTGCGATGAGTTTCAAATTAATATAAACCATTCTAAAGAAATTAGTGATAATGAAAAACTTAAGGAGCTGGGAACTTCTAAAGAGTTACAGTTAAGAAAAGCAAAAGCTGCAAGTGACGTTCTTGAAAAAGCAGTGGAAGAGTATAAGGAAAATGACGTACATGTCATGTGATGATAAGGTTTGATCTGCAACAAGCTCTTCCTGCACCTAAATTAACCACCGGTTCATATTTTTATAAAAAAACTTTGGTGTTATAATTTTATTGTCCATTGCTGCAACAAGCCAAAAGATGGCTACTTCTTCTGTTGGGACGAATCCATTGCTAAACGACGATCTGATAAAATTGTTAGTTGCTTAAGGAAATATTTTGATAAGTTTGATGGTCGTGGTGATACACTTTATGCTGTATCTGATAACTGCTGTGGTCAAAACAGGAATTGGACTATCGTAGGATTTTGGCTGCAACTCCTGGCATCCAAAAGTTTTAAAAAAATAATTCAGGTTTTTGCAAAAATTCGCAAAAACTTAGAATGCAAGAGTTTACTCTCCTAGTAAATGGGAAGAAGTTTTGGAACGAGCCAAAAAGAAAAGGCCATTCATTGAAACGCCTCTTAAGAGAGAAGATTTATAAAATTTTTCTGAATTAAGAGAAAATTTCATCAAATCGAATTTTGGAATTAGTAACTCCGTGAAGCTAAAGTTTAATATCAATAATCCTTATGTCATGCTTTCTTATGACACATACAATAGAATTCCACAATCTATTGGTCTAAAAGAAAAAGGGGTAGACCTAGTCTTTCACTGGAAGAAGATTTTAATAGAAACTTGGCTCGAAAGTATCCAGAAGCGTTGCCCATAGAAGAGTCAAAACTAGGCCATGTAATGTCATGCCTCCAGTTGATTCCACCAGTACATCATTATTTCTACCGTTCATTGAAATCCCAAGATTTAACAGTTTAAAATTATTTTTAATGTTCACTTGTTGTTTAAATACTTTTCTTTTGTTTTCTTATAAACTTTGCTCAAATAAAGTTATCTTAAACTAAAAGATCTTATGCTAACTTGAACCAGGGATTAATAATCTGTTAAGTGTCTTTATAGATTCTTAACAGATTTTTATTTCCTTAACTAAGACGCATAAAAAACTTGTACCATTTTTTTCTAAATTTCTTCTTGTTACAATTAAAAAAAAATTTAATTTGATAAAAAACAATGTCTTTTTATTATAATATGAGAGCATTATATTTATAAAATATTTTATTTAAAATATAAATTTACTGGTATAAAAAAAAGTTTTATGTTTTATTTTGTGACTTAACTAGTTTTACGACCAGGCCCTTCAATTTTGCAGAGCATTGTATTACTGGTGTAGAACGGGATCTGTTTATTTATTTGGTGTCGTTGGTAGCTAATTTTCACAAAAATATATATTTTTAAGGATTGTACAAACTTCTAATCGATAGATAAACAATAAATGGTTAAAGTAAACTACTTCATACATACAATACAAATAGAAAAATGCAGCAGAACTAATACAGACAGATAAAAACAAAAGAAATAACGGACAGGGACTTCCTTTGTAAAATTCATAGTCTATTTATTATCTAGCAAATATAAAGTAAACGAAGAGTCATTATTTTTGTATTTATATAAAAAGACAAGCATGACGTCCAGTATTGTACAAATAATAACGGATATCAAAAAAGTTTATTTATGATTAATGCCAAAGTTTCTAGGTTATGAATTTAGGATTTAAAATCGAATCTTTTAGTGTAGAAATAGATAAAATCGGTTTTAGAATTAAAATAGGATATACATTCCGTATATAATTCCTTCTAACCTATTTTCTGAACCATAAAACGTAAATTAACCTACCTATAATATACAGGGTGGTCCTTAAGTAATTGTACAAAAAGAAATAGTAGATTCTACACTTTAAAATATTACGATTTAAGTCAAAGTGCTTTAATAAAATGTTGATATTAAGACAGATACAGGGTGTTAAGGTGCAAATTTAAAATTTTATTTTTCGCTATAACTTTTATATTTGTAAACATTTGTATATAAAAATTTACAACTGATTACTTTTAAATATGTGAACTTATAATTTGATGCACACTTTGATATAGCTAATAGAGCGCGCCACATATGCCACATATGTGGCATAAATTTGCACTTTACTTTTTTGATCTATATGTTACCTGTATTTGTGATAAAAAATATTAAAGATACATTATTTTAACAAAAAAAGGTATACCTGTTAATAACTTTAAAACTCAACAGTTTTCGAGATAATCGCATTTTACAAATCAGCTGCATAATTCTGATTTAAGGCAATTACTCCAGGCAACGAAGGAAAAATAGACAAAAACATTAATACTTCTAACTCTTGGTATAGAATACCTTTAACAAAAGTTATTAATTAATGAAATATTAAATAAAATAAATATATCAGCAGGATATAATTATAGAATTTTACATCAAACATTTTACATTTTATGTTAAATTAAAGTCACAATCAAAACATTTTGTTGACAAACCAAATTACGAAATAGTTAAACTAAATAACAGAACTTTTTATCAAAGTAAGTGTTCGATATGGCCACCATTTTCTTTAATTCATTTGTCAATATATTGCATAAAAGATCGTCTCATATTAAATAGCAAGCATCATTGGTTCTAAAGAAACTGCTACAGTATTTATTTCTTCTCATAGTTAGTTGCGAATGTTTATGGGATTCTTATAAACACGTTGATTTAATGCGCCCCATAAACCAAAATCAAGCGGATTCAATTCTGAGCTTCCTGGTGGCTATAATTTATAATGAATGAATATATTCTTCTGGCTACATATCCAAATCTTATGGTATATTGAGCAACTACATCGTATTTGTCGCTGAGGTTAAATAATGTATTAAACTGCAATGTATCTTGTTCATTGGTTTCTTATATAAGTACATATATATCAATGGGTAATAACCTATCGATGACATTACTTATGTCATCGATAGGTTATTACCTATGTTATTGCCTATATGATGACATATTAAAAAATAGGAGTTAGCAATAAAAGACGTATAAATTTTTTAATATGTTATTTAATTATGTTTATCTTCTTCTTCTTGTGCCACTTCTATTAAAGATTGGAAATCATCAATGCTATCCTGAACTTGTTTAAAGCTGACCTAAAGAGTTCATTAGTGGTACAGCCAAACCACTCTCTCAAATTACGCAGTCATGACATTCTTCTACGGCCTGGATTCCGTTTTCCTTCTATTTTTCCTTGCAATATGTTTTGAAGTAATGGGTATTTATGTCCTCTCATCACGTTACCCAAATATTCGAGTTTTGTTCGTTTGATCGTTGACAAAATTTCTGGGTCTTTTCTTATCCTTCGCATTACTTCAAAATTTGTAACTCTTTCAACCAAACTTATCTTCAGCATTCGACGGTAGGACCACATCTCGAAACTTTCAATATTTTTTATATTAAATGAAATCGTAGGCTTCCACGGCCAGAGTCAGAATTATAGTTTATTCGTCTTCCGGGTTTGGACCGTGTCATTTGTGAGTGACCCAAAAGTGGGTTCATCTCTGAGATGAACCCACTTTTGGGTCACTCACAAATGACACGGTCCAAACCCGGAAGACGAATAAACTATAATTTTTTATATTGTTTTGCTTGAGAGTCCAGGCCTCTACACCGTATAATAGCGTGTTAAATACGTAGCCGCTTAGCATTCTTAATCGGAGAGGGATGTGGCCCTGGTAATTTTGATTCGTCTTTTTATTTTATTGTTTTGGTCTCCAGTTTCGTTTATTGAAATACCCAAGTATTTGTAACTTGATACTTTTTCAATTTGAATGCCGTTTATACTAATATGTGTTGGTTGTGTCATGTTCTTACTGAAGACCATATACTTAGTTTTTTTGATATTGATACTTATGCCATAATTGTTGCAGGCAATATTTATATTATGTAATTTAATTTAATTTACATTTATATTTATTTAATAATAAGTAATTTTTGTAATTCTTCTACTGTTCTTGCAACTAGTACAGTGTCGTCTGCGTATCGAATATTATTTACAACTTCTCCATTGATTACGATTCCTTCGTTTGCTTGCAAAATGGTTTCCTGGCAGATGATTTCACTATAAACATTAAATAGCAGCGGTGATAAAATGCATCCCTGTCCTACTCCTCTACGTATTTCTATTGCTTGTGATTCTCATTTTCTATTTTGATGTTAGCTTTCTAATTCCAATATAGATTGAGAATTATTCGCAGATCTTTATTATCTATGTCCTTTCTTTCAAGAATGTCTTTTAGCTTATCATGGCGTACTTTGTCAAACGCTTTTTCAAAATCGATAAAACATGCATGTACTTCCTGATTAACGTCTAGGCATATTTGTGTAAGAACATTCAAACCGAAGAGAGCTTCTCGAGTACCTAATCCCTTTCTGAACCCCATCTGTGTATCACTAATATCTGAATCCAACTTTGATAAACTCGGTTGTGGATGAATTTTAGAAATATCTTTAGTAGATGGCTCATTAAAGATATTGTTCGATGTTCCGAACATTCTTTTGCATTGGATTTCTTTGGCAGTGTAACGAATGTAGACAACAGCCACTCTTGAGGTATAATCCCAGTTTTGTATATTGTGTTAAATAAGTGCAATATTATACTTATCGAGTCATCATTCAAAAGCTTTAGCAATTCAGTAGGAACCTCATCAGGTCCATTTGCCTTTCCACTTTTGGAATTTCCAAGTGTAGCTTCTACTTCACATTTTGGGATTTCAGGTCCCGTTTCACCATTTTTCTGAACAATGTTATTTCTGTTATCCTGAATTATGTTTATGGATAATGTCAAAAAGATCGTTTATAAAGAAACCGAATATAGAATGGAGAGCAATGAAATTAAAGTTTCCTGTTGTAAAGTACACAGTGGATGCAATACTAATAGCTAAAAATAAAAAAAGAATAAACCAGATATAACACAAGAGTAAAAGAATTTAACATGACGATTTCAACTAAGAAAACTGCAAAAATAGTCATCATTCAAGATCTAAACTGAACATCAATGTAGCTCGCATTAAATACGTAATGAATACCTAGCGACTACAAGACACAGCTCTGGAGACGTTGAAAAAGAAGCAAGAGATTAAGTACACAGAGCAAATAGATTAGCAGGATACCTTAATACGATTATGTGGCATAACCGACACATTATGCCTATGATGTCAGGTAGTATAATTCAGCCAGAGAAAAACAGGATTCGATCGTATGGCATTTATTTCGGATTTACATATACAAATAAAAAAAGTAATTACCGTTAAGTACCTACTAAATACAATGTTCGAATACAAAGACGTACTGTTTATTTATTTCGATAGATGAGTGTGACGATACCAAAATACGGCGATCGAGGAATTGAAGTCGTACTCGTACCTCAACGCAGTGCGAGTACTTGGACAGAGATAAGGATGTCTACCTAGTTCAATACACCAGATAGAAAGAATACGCCAAAATCGTTCAACGCACCAGATTGGCGCAGTCAGAGGAAGGATTGCCAATCTCGCTCAACGCGCCAGATCGACTGGGTTCGAAAGGATTTGGGACACGTTCAACGCACCTGTCCCCAAGGTCAGATATTCTCAACTCAACGCGTCGAGAATGGTTAGCTGTCACACACACACACAATCACGCTAAGCGATCAACCCAACCTCTAGGAACATGTGTATACCATACTAAGCATGGGATCCACATGTCCGAAGATCAAACCGGTCACACTTCGCTAGTCGAAGTGGTACCTATCTGACCCCCAGGTTTTTCCACCACCCCTCCTCATCGTGTGACATACGTGAGGAGGCTTATGATCTTGAAAGTTACTAGAGTTGCCTTGGGTAATGAGACAACTCCCGTTTTTAATTATTGTGGTTATGCCACCTAACTGTAGGGGTAGCCACATCTAGGCTTTTCTCCCTAATTACTTTACTGACTCTATAGATTTTACTCTAACTGCACTTCGGGACTTGAGTCCCTAAAACAAAAAGAAAAAGTAGCGTGTGTTCCGTCCATGGAGTCGACAGCCTGAGCTGTCGACTTCATGTTCGGAAAGAGTGTGTGCCCGATCACTCAACCGCCGATTTGGCAAAAATAAATTTTGTTCTCCTCGCCGGCTGGGTGTCCGATGTGTGTCCGGCCACTGAGCCCATGCTTGCCGCACATGACCTCAGTGCTCGGGTGTCGCGAGAGGATCAGTATCACTCGATCCGCCTTAAGGGCCTAATCCGCATCAGCGGTATATAGAAGGCCTGAGGGGTCTTCTATATGGAAAAATAAATGTGAATTTACGTTAAAACGTTTAGTGTCAAAAATTGACTTTAAAATATCAGAATTTAAAAGAAAAACAACCGATTTTTTTTTTTTAATGGGGGTCTTCCTTGGCGATATGACTATAATATGCAGGCACAATTCTTACCATTTTATCTTACACTAAAATCTTACACTAATGTGTGGGTGAGTTGGGGTGTGCATTGCAGGGTGAATACGGCCTCCACACACCCCGGTGTATAGTGTCCTTATCTAAGTGCCTTGGCACCTGTATCCTCTCGCCAGAGTCCTAAAAGAGAAGGATTTTTTTGGTGGTTGTTTTTCTGATGACTGCATTCTTTTGTTTAGACGTCCTTGCGACCATCTCATTCTTCATTTATTCGTTTGGGACCCTATATCCGGCTATTTGCTGTTTAGGTCTTCTGTGTACCGTCCTGGTGTTTGCGTTGTAGTTAGTCAGCTCTCTTAACATGCTACTTGGGTGGGTGTTTAGTCCGTTGAAAAGTTCGTATGCCTTTTTGTCCATTGTGTGAAGAATCCTTGTTTGTCCTGAGTCTCTGTATAAATTTCTCAGAGGTACATATCTTGGTAGATTCAGGGCGTCTCTTATTAATTGGTTTTGCGCTGTTTGTATTTTCTTCCTGTTAGTTTTACAGGTGTGTCCCCACGCAGCGGAGAGGACTGGTAGGATAATGCTATTCGCCATCCTGATTTTGGTTTTGAACCTTAACTTGCTTCTTCTACCAATAAGCGATGAGAGCTGACTTTTCAGCGCTTTGGCTCTATACGTTTGCTGATTTATGTGCTGCGTAAATGTAAGCTTTTTGTCGAGTAACACTCATAGGTATTTGGCCTCATTTGTCCATTGTACTGGGGTGTTTCCAATTGTTAATTCTTGATTCGGTACACTTTTTCTGTGACTAAACATTACAGCCTGTGTTTTATCTGGGTTTATGGCTATTTTCCATTTGATGCACCATCTTTCGAATCTATTAAGTGCTCTCTGCAGATGATTAGCTGCATGATTTGGATTTCTCCAGCTAACAGCTATTGCCGTATCGTCAGCGTAAAGACTTAACAGGGATCCTGGTTCTTTTGGCGTGTCGGCCGTATAGATGGTGTACAGGTAAGGCGACAAAACAGCTCCCTGAGGCACACCCGCCTCCAGGGTCCCGACCTCGGACAGGGTTGCCCCTGTCCGAACTCTGAACCTTCTGTTGGCTAAGTATGATCCAAGGAGGCATGTCATCGCCTCGCTGTATCCCATGGTGTTCATTTTATATATGAGTCCATCATGTCAGACCCTGTCAAATGCTTTACTGACGTCCAAAAATGCTGTTGCCGTGTACATTGTTTCATTATATCCTTTAGTTGCGAATTCGATGAAACGTAGAACTTGTAGTTTGCATGAATGTTCGCTTCTGAATCCAAATTGCGCTTCTGGTATGGTGCCTAGTGCTTCGTTTAGTCTTTTCAGTATAACTCTTTCCGCTATCTTACTTATTGATGATAGTAAGCTGATAGGTCTATAATTTTGCGGAAAAGTGCCATCTTTCCCTGGTTTTTTGATCATGATTATTTGTGCCTCCTTCCATCTGTCTGGAAAATATCTTAGTTTGAGCATGTTGTTTACTATGTTCGTTATGTAGACAATAGCTTTGTTGGGTAGGTTTTTTAGTGCCCTGTTTGTGATGTTGTCAGGTCCTGGGGCTTTTTTGGCGTTTGATAGTTTTATTAGCTCTTTAATTTCATCGGGAGATGTATGAGTTATTCCTATTCTACCCTTTCTTCTCTTTAATCTTCTAGCTGTTCTTTCTACCTCTTCTTCGAAGTCTATGTCTTCATTGGGATTTTCGTTGTTTCTGCATGCTCTTTCTAGTTCGTCCTTTAGGACTTCAGCTTTATCTCTCTCCGTATGAACAATCCCGTTTTCTCCGTGTAAGGGAGGTACGGGTTTCTTGTCCTGTCGGAGTATTTTCGATAATTTCCAGAAGGCGGATTTGTTTGGGTCTAATTCTTGGATATAGTTGTCCCAGTTTTCGCTTCTATGTTCTCGTAGTTGTCTTTTAACTTCCCTGTCTAGCTCATTTGCAATCCTTTTATCTTCTAGAATTCTAGTGCGATAGGCTCTTCTTCTTTTTCTGTTTTTTTCTTTTATTAGGTTTTGTAGTTCGAGACTTATATCTCCGAATCTTCCTTTTTGTCTAGTAGTGTTTTCGGTTTTTGAGCTGGCATCGATAGCATTATTTATGGTTGTTTCTAGTTTAGTTACACTGTCTTCTAGTTCTGTGATGTTGTTTATTGTTGGGATGTTACCAATGTTTTCGCTAAAAATCCTTCTGAAGTTTGGCCAGCTTGTAATCTTCTTTTGGTGGGGCTGCAAATAGTTTAATTCTATTGCACCCAGGGTCAGGACGGTTAGATTGTGCGTTGAATCGCCTTCATTTAGAGATTGTATCTCGTATTGTTGACCCACGTTGTGTAGGATTGCAATGTCTAGATGTGTAGGGAGTTGTCCGTGAAAACAGGTCGGTCCTGTTGGTCCGATCACGTAGGTATTTGGTCTGTTTTCGAGATGGCCGCAAAGTCGTCTTCCGTTGTTATTGGTTGCTCTATCGAACCATAGGGGAGATCTCGCATTAAGGTCTCCTATAATCACTGTGGGCTCTTCTGTATCGAGGATTAGGCTCAAGTCTTCATCGAATATCAAATCGTTAGGTCTGACATAAGCTGACACTATTTTTAGTGTTTCGTTGTTGGCCTTTAATCTGACTAGCGTGGCTTCCATTGTCACGTTCTATGCCTTTTTTAACTAGTATGGCTGTTCCTCCTGATATCGCTCTATGGTCAGTTCTGTAGATATCGTAGCCTGGAAATTTGGTTTTCTTCCTTTCCACTAATTTGGTTTCTTGAAGGGCTACGATATCGAGCTCTAATCTGTTGATCATCTCATCCAAAAGGTTGAGTTTTTTGAAAATTCTACCGGAATTCCAGGACCCTATGCGTAGATCCTCCGTACGGTTCGCTAGCATTGTCGGTGTATTTCTCCGAATGCAGTCATCATTTTTGTTGCCCTGTCCATCATGGACATCATCTCCATCATCTTCTTATTGTACTCCGTGTGAAACGAAGCAATAAGTGTGGCAGCGTCTTGCATCGTAGGAGCTGCTTCTTCTGTGGTTGTTTTGGCAGCTTGAGCGTAGCTGAAGCCCGTGGTTGTTGTGGCTGGTTTGATCGGTTTGCTCGCCGATTTTACGGGGGCAGGGATCTTCTTCTTGGGAGCTTTTGAGCATCCTCTATAATTGGCCGTGTGTGCTTGGTCGCAATTGGCACATTTTGGGGCTGTTTCCTTGCTCTTTTCGCAGTCGTTGCTTAAATGGTTTTCACCACACTTCACACATCTGGAGTCGCAGTGGCAAGCCTTAGAACTGTGATAATAGCCCTGGCAGTTAAAACATTGTAGGGTGTCCTTTGTTATTTTGAATTCGTCTTCGAAACGAACTCTCATGTAGCACAGGTTTGTGACTCCACGTATTTTTTGAATGTCATCCTCTTTGAGGGTGATCATGAAAAAAGGCAAGATCTGTTTTCCTTCTTTTTTTGAATACATATTGCTGACTCTTGTTACGTCAACATCTTTTTGTCTTAATTCGTTGAGAATTACTTCTGTGTTTGTGGTTGCGGATAGCCCTTTTAGTATGACCCTCTTTAATTTTTCGCTGTCAATTGGGTAGGCAATATACTCTACCTTCGGTGTGTGCTCTTCTAAAATTTTTACTACTCCTAGGTAGTCTTCCCAGGATTTTGTGTTGATTACGATAGTTCTGCCAGATCTGGCAAACTTGTTGTCTGAGATTATACCTGCTTTTGCCGCTTTTTGCAGGATTGCTTGATGTTCTGCGACCGTCTTTAAGATGATCGCAGGAGGTTTTGGTCTTCTGGCGTTAACCTCTGCAGGTTTTTGAGGGGTTTCGTCGGTTTCTTTATCAACTTGGGATTCTTTTGGAGTCTCCAAGTTTTTTTGGGCTTTCTTTTGCTCACTTCTTTTTTGTATATCTTTTGCGGCTTTAGTGAGCGCTTCGTCGTTTCTTTCATGAATCTTTTGCGTCTGTTTTTCAACGACACTCATAGATTTTTTTGGTTTCTCGCTACTGTTTACTGATTTCTAAGTAGCGGTGCCTTTTTTGGTTTTTTCTTTCTTTTGGACTTTTGTCCATCCTGCTTCAGATTTCTCCGTTTCTTTTTCTTGAGTTTTTGGCTTTGCAGCAACTCCAGATGTCGAAGGAGTGGCTTTTTCCGTCTTGCGTGGTGTTTCGTCTCTAGGCTTGTGAGTCTCCCACAAGGCCTGATCTCTTTTCTTTTCTTCGACCAGCAGTTTTTCGTTTCTCTCGGTCAGAGCCATTATATGGCCGACCAGTTTCTTTATCTCCTCGTCCTTTGCCTGGTTTTCCTTCCTTAACTCAGTCATCTGAGTTAGGAGATCTTGAATTTGGGCTTGTGCCTGTTTCTCACGCTGACGACTCTTTTTTTGTAGCTGCCTGATTTGTTCGGTCAGTAAGTCTACTGACTTGTAAAGACCGCTTTCGTCTTTTTCTTTCGATTTTTTGGTTACTTCCTCTTCGTCTGAGAGTTCAGCGGATGGCCTTTGCCTTTTTTGTTTTTTGCCTACCTCCGGCTCGGCATCGTAGACGGTGGAGATGATGTCCACCGTGGGGGCTTCCATTTCGACATTGCTGTCATCTTCCTGTAGGGTCGGGGCTTCGGTCGGCTCGGCGTTTAATGCGTCGGTCGGCTCGACGTTCAGTGCTCCGGTCGGTTCAGCGTTCAATGATCCGTCGGTGGCTTCTGCGATTATTGATGTGGAATCGTCCGTATCGACTTCGCTATTTTTTTCATCCTCTGACTCGGGCGAATAGGAGTCGTCGTCAGATGAGGGAAGATTATTCGCGGGGTTGTTTAGGTTCGCGGTGAAATTATTATATAATTCTATTGCTGTAGCAACTAAGGGGGTGGATGACTGGGGCCTGTCATCATCTTCTGCTTCACATGTAGTCACCTGCGTGACAACATTATTTTGGGGAGGGAAATCACTCATTTTGCCGTAAGGCGGTGAACATAGGTTCAAGAGACTGTTTTGGATTTTGCTACTCTGAAGACTCTGTTTTTGTCTTCCCGCCAAGCCGCTGCCTGACGGTTTTCCTGGGTGTCGTCCCAGCAACCTCTCGGTAGTTCACTCCCTGATCTCTCAGGGAGGGATCCTCTTGACGTTTCTCTCACCTCAGAGGCAGGGGCCGTTTCTGTCCGACTTAGATTCAAAAAACTAAGCCTTACAGTGTCATACCTGTCGACCCACTGAGGTGAACCCGTATATTCGCAGACGCGAAGCTATTATAAGCCTCCTACGAGGAGCCTATAAAGGCAACCCCTCGAGGTTTAACTTAATAACAACCTCGCATCCGCTTTTCGCTCATATGAAAGACCAAAGCCTATGCCACACTCGGTGTCTTACCCACCGGGAGCTGAAAAGCTCCGTTGACAATAGGACAGTC